>NC_053024.1:655812238-655945084 GCF_003073215.2 Triticum urartu | reverse complement strand
AAGTCTCTTCGAATTATCAGTTTGGTTTGGCCTACTAGATTGATCTTTCTTGCAATGGGAGAAGTGCTTAGCTTTGGGTTCAATCTTGTAGTATCCTTTCCCAATGATAGTAGGAGCAGCAAGGCACGTATTGTATTTTTGCCATCGAGGATAACAAGATGGGGTTTTCATCATATTGCATGAGTTTATCCCTCTACATCATGTCATCTTGCTTAAAGCGCTACTCTGTTCTCTTGAACTTAATACTCTAGATGCATGCTGGATAGCGGTCGATGTGTGGAGTAATAGTAGTAGATGCAGGCAGGAGTCGGTCTACTAGAATACTCAAGCTTGCATGCCTGCAGGTCGACTCTAGAGGATCATACCTAGATATTCTCATAACTATGCTCAATTCTGTCAATTGCTCAACAGTAATTTGTCTACCCACTATGAATACTTATGCTCTTGAGAGAAGCCACTAGTGAAACCTATGGCCCCCGGGTGTATCTTCTATCATATTAATCTTCCAATACTTATTTATTTCCTTTTCCTTTTATTTTACTTTGCATCTTTATCATAAAAATACCAAAAATATTATCTTACCATATCTATCAGATCTCACTCTCGTAAGTGACCATGTAGGGACTGACAACCCCTTATTGCGTTGGTTGCGAGGATTTATTTGTTTGTGTTGGTCCGAGGGACTCGTGCATGGCCTCCTACTGGATTGATACCTTGGTTCTCAAAAACTGAGGGAAATACTTACGCTACTTTGCTGCATCACCATTTCCTCTTCAAGGGAAAACCAACGCAAGTGCTCAAGAGGTAGCAAGGTGACAAAGAGCTCATCGTAAACGGTTACGTCGATGCAAGCTATGACACTGATCTGGATGACTCTAAGTCACAAACCGGATACATATTTATATTAAATGGTGGAGCTATCAGTTGGTGCACTTCCAAGCAGAGCGTCGTGGCAGGATCTACGTGTGAAGCGTTGTACATAGCTGCTTCGGAAGCAGCAAATGAAGGAGTCTGGATGAAGGAGTTCATATCCGATCTAGGTGTCATACCTAGTGCATCGGGTCCAATGAAAATCTTTTGTGACAATACCGGTGCAATTTCCTTAGCAAAGGAATCCAGATTACACAAGAGAACCAAGCACATCAAGAGACGCTTCAATTCCATCTGCGATCAAGTCAAGGAGGGAGACGTAGAGATTTGCAAGATACATACGGATCTGAATGTTGCAGACCCGTTGACTAAGCTGTTGGGGAACGTTGCAGAAAACAAAAAAAATTCCTACGTTTCACCAAGATCAATCTATGGAGTCAACTAGAAATGAGAGGAGAGTGCATCTACATACCCTTGTAGATCGCAAGCGGAAGCGTTCAAGAGAACGGGGATGATGGAGTCGTACTCGTCGTGATACAAATCACCGATGACCAAGTGCCGAATGGACGGCACCTCCGCGTTCAACACACGTACGGAGCGGATGAAGTCTCCTCCTTCTTAATCCAGCAAGGGGGAAGGAGAGGTTGATGAAGATCCAGCAGCACGACAGCATGGTGGTGGATGCAGCAGTGATCACAGCAGGGCTTCGCCGAGCTTCTGCGAGAGGGAGAGGTGTAGCAGGGGACAGGGAGGCGCCAAGACTTGTGGTGCGGCTGCCCTCCCTCTCCCCCTTTATATAGGCCCCCTAGGGGGGTGCGCCGGCCCTAGGAGATGGGATCTCCTAGGGGGGGGTGGCGGCCAAGGGGTGGAGTACCCCCCAAGGCAAGTGGAGGCGCCCCCTCCCCTAGGGTTCCCAACCCTAGGCGCATGGGGGGCCCAAGGGGGGGCGCACCAGCCCACTATGGGCTGGTTCCCCTCCCCACTTCAGCCCATGGGGCCCTCCGGGATGGGAGGCCCCACCCGGTGGACCCCCGGGACCCATCCGGTGGTCCCGGTACAATACCGGGTGACCCCGAAACTTTCCCGATGGCCGAAACTACACTTCCTATATATAATTCTTCACCTCCGGACAATTCCGGAACTCCTCGTGACGTCCAGGATCTCATCCGGGACTCCGAACAACTTTCGGATTACTGCATACTCATATCTATACAACCCTAGCGTCACCGAACCTTAAGTGTGTAGACCCTACGGGTTCGGGTGACAAGCAGACATGACCGAGACGACTCTCTGGTCAATAACCAATAGCGGGATCTGGATACCCATGTTGGCTCCCACATGCTCCTCGATGATCTCATGGATGAACCATGATGTCGAGGACCTAATCAATCCCGTACTCAATTCCCTTTGTCAATCGGTACGTAACTTGCCCGAGACTCGATCATCGGTATCCCAATACCTTGTTCAGTCTCGTTACCGGCAAGTCACTTTACTCGTACCGTAATGCATGATCCCGTGATCAACCACTTGATCACATTGAGCTCATTATGATGATGCATTACCGAGTGGGCCCAGAGATACCTCTCCGTCATACGGAGTGACAAATCCCAGTCTCGATTCATGCCAACCCAACAGACACTTTCGGAGATGCCTGTAATGTACCTTTATAGTCACCCAGTTACGTTGTGACGTTTGGCACACCCAAGGCACTCCTACGGTATCCGGGAGTTGCACAATCTCATGGTCTAAGGAAATGATACTTGACATCTAGAAAAGCTACAGCAAACGAACTACACGATCTTTGTGCTATGCTTAGGTTTGGGTCTCGTCCATCACATCATTCTCATAATGATGTGATCCCGTTATCAATGACATCCCCATGTCCATAGCTAGGAAACCATGACTATCTGTTGATCAACGAGCTAATCAACTAGAGGCTCACTAGGGACACATTGTGGTCTATGTGTTCACACATGTATTACGGTTTCCGGATAATACAATTATAGCATGAATAATAGACAATTATCATGAACAAGGAAATATAATAATCATTTTATTATTGCCTCTAGGGCATATTTCCAATAGTCTCCCACTTGCACTAGAGTCAATCATCTAGTTACATTGTGATGAATCGAACACCCATGGAATTCTGGTGTTGATCATGTTTTGCTCTAGGGAGAGGTTTAGTCAACGGATCTGCTACATTCAGGTCTGTATGTACTTTACAAATATCTATGTCTCCATTTTGAACACTTTCACAAATGGAGTTGAAGCGATGCTTGATATGCCCGGTCTTCCTGTGAAACCTGGGCTCCTTGGCAAGGGCAATAGCTCCAGTGTTGTCACAGAAGAGAGTCATCGGGCCCGACGCATTTGGTATGACTCCTAGGTCGGTAATGAACTCCTTCACCCAGATTGCTTCGTGTGCTGCCTCCGATGCTGCCATGTACTCCGCTTCACATGTAGATCCCGCCACAACGCTTTTCTTGCAACTGCACCAGCTTACTGCCCCACCATTCAAAATATACACGTATCCGGTTTGTGACTTAGAGTCATCCAGATCTGTGTCGAAGCTAGCATCGACGTAACCCTTTACGACGAGCTCTTCGTCACCTCCATAAATGAGAAACATTTCCTTAGTCCTTTTCAGGTACTTCAGGATATTTTTGACCGCTGTCCAGTGTTCCATGCCGGGATTACTTTGGTACCTTCCTACCAAACTCATGGCAAGGTTTACATCAGGTCTGGTACACAGCATAGCATACATGATAGACCCTATGGCCGAGGCATAGGGGACAACACTCATCTTTTCTCTATCTTCTGCCGTGGTCGGGCATTGAGCCAAGCTCAATCTCGTACCTTGCAATACAGGCAAGAACCCCTTCTTTGACTGATCCATTTTGAACTTCTTCAATATCTTGTCAAGGTACGTACTCTATGAAAGACCAATGAGGCGTCTCGATCTATCTCTATAGATCTTGATGCCTAATATATAAGCAGCTTCTCCAAGGTCCTTCATTGAAAAACACTTGTTCAAATAGGCCTTTATGCTTTCCAAGAATTCTATATCATTTCCCATCAACAGTATGTCATCCACATACAATATGAGAAATGCTACAGAGCTCCCACTCACTTTCTTGTAAATGCAGGATTCTCCATAAGTCTGCATAAACCCAAACGCTTTGATCATCTCATCAAAGCGAATGTTCCAACTCCGAGATGCTTGCACCAGCCCATAAATCGAGCGTTGGAGCTTGCACACCTTGTCAGCATTCTTAGGATTGACAAAACCTTCCGGCTGCATCATATACAATTCTTTCTTAAGGAAACCATTAAGGAATGTCGTTTTGACGTCCATTTGCCATATCTCATAATCATAGAATGCGACAATTGCTAACATGATTTGGACGGACTTCAGCTTCGCTACGGGTGAGAAAGTCTCATCGTAGTCAACCCCTTGAACTTGTCGATAACCCTTAGCGACAAGACGAGCTTTATAGATGGTCACATTACCATCCGCGTCTGTCTTCTTCTTAAAGATCCATTTATTTTCTATGGCTCGCCGATCAACGGGCAAGTTAGTCAAAGTCCATACTTTGTTTTCATACATGGATCCTATCTCGGATTTCATGGCTTCCAGCCATTTGTCGGAATCCAGGCCCGCCATCACTTCTTCATAGTTCGAAGGTTCACCGTTGTCTAACAACATGATTTCCAAGATAGGGTTGCCGTACCACTCTGGTGCGGAACGTGTCCTTGTGGACCTACGAAGTTTAGTAGCAACCTGATCTGAAGTTTCATGATCATCATCATCAACTTCCTCTCTAGTCGGTGCAGGCACCTCAGGAACATTTTCTTGAGTTGCGCCACTTACCGGTTCAAGAGGTAATACTTCATCAAGTTCTACCTTCCTCCCACTTATTTCTTTCGAGAGAAACTCTTTCCCTAGAAAGGACCCATTCTTGGCAACAAAGATCTTGCCTTCGGATCTGAGGTAGAAGGTATACCCAACAGTTTCTTTAGGATATCCTATGAAGACGCATTTTTCCGACTTGGGTTCGAGCTTTTCAGGTTGAAGTTTCTTGACATAAGCATCGCATCCCCAAAATTTTAGAAACGACAGCTTAGGTTTCTTCCCAAACCATAATTCATACGGTGTCATCTCAACAGATTTCGACGGAGCCCTATTTAAAGTGAATGCGGCAGTCTCTAAAGCATAGCCCCAAAATGATAGCGGTAAATCGGTAAGAGACATCATAGATCGCACCATATCTAATAGAGTGCGATTACGACGTTCGGACACACCATTACGCTGAGGTGTTCCAGGCGGCGTGAGTTGTGAAACTATTCCACATTTTCTTAAGTGTGTGCCAAATCATGACTCAAGTATTCTCCCCCACAATCTGATCGCAAGAACTTGATTTTCCAGTCACGTTGATTCTCAACCTCACTCTGAAATTCCTTGAACTTTTCAAAGGTCTCAGACTTGTGTTTCATTAAGTAGACATACCCATATCTACTCAAGTCATCAGTGAGGGTGAGAACATAACGATAGCCACCGCGAGCCTCAACACTCATTGGACCGCACACATCAGTATGTATGATTTCCAATAAGTTGGTTGCTCACTCCATTGTTCCTGAGAATGGAGTCTTGGTCATTTTACCCATGAGGCATGGTTCGCACGTGTCAAATGATTCGTAATCAAGAGACTCTAAAAGTCCATCTGCATGGAGCTTCTTCATGCGTTTGACACCTATGTGACCAAGGCGGCAGTGCCACAAGTATGTGGGACTATCATTATCAACCTTACATCTTTTGGTATTCACACTATGAATATGTGTAGCATTACGCTCGAGATTCATTAAGAATAAACCATTCACCATCGGAGCATGACCATAAAACATATCTCTCATATAAATAGAACAACCATTATTCTCGGATTTAAATGAGTAGCCATCTTGTATTAAATAAGATCCTGATACAATGTTCATGCTCAAAGCTGGCACTAAATAACAATTATTGAGGTTTAAAACTAATCCCGTAGGTAAATGTAGAGGTAGCGTGCCGATGGCGATCACATCGACCTTGGAACCATTCCCAACGCGCATCGTCACCTCGTCCTTCGCCAGTCTCCGCATATTCTATAGCTCCTGCTTTGAGTTACAAATGTGAGCAACCGCACCGGTATCAAATACCCAGGAGCTACTACGAGTACTAGTAAGGTACACATCAATTACATGTATATCACACATACCTTTTGTGATGCCGGCCTTCTTGTCCACTAAGTATTTGGGGCAGTTACGCTTCTAGTGACCACTTCCCTTGCAATAAAAGCACTCAGTCTTGGGCTTGGGTCCATTCTTTGGCTTCTTCCCGGCAGCTTGCTTACCGGGCGCGGCAACTCCCTTGCTGTCCTTCTTGAAGTTCTTCTTACCCTTGCCTTTCTTGAAATTAGTGGTTTTATTCACCATCAACACTTGATGTTCCTTTTTGACTTCTACCTCTGCTGATTTCAGCATTGCAAATACTTCAGGAATGGTCTTTTCCATCCCCTGCATATTGAAGTTCATCACAAAGCTCTTGTAGCTTGGTGGAAGCGACTGAAGGATTCTGTCAATGACCGCATCATCCGGGAGATTAACTCCCAGCTGAGTCAAGCGGTTATGCAACCCAGACATTTTGAGTATGTGCTCACTGACAGAACTATTTTCCTCCATCTTACAGCTGAAGAACTTGTCGGAGACTTCATATCTCTCAACCCGGGCATGAGCTTGGAAAACCATTTTCAGTTCTTCGAACATCTCATATGCTCCGTGTCGCTCAAAACGCTTTTGGAGCCCCGGTTCTAAGCTGTAAAGCATGCCGCACTGAAGGAGGGAGTAATCATCAACATGTGTCTGCCAAGCATTCATAACGTCTTGGTTCTGTGGGACGAGTGCGTCACCTAGCGGTGCTTCTAGGACATAATCTTTCTTGGCAGCTATGAGGATGATCCTCGGGTTCCGGACCCAGTCCGTATAGTTGCTGCCATCGTCTTTCAGCTTGGTTTTCTCTAGGAACGCGTTGAAGTTGAGGACAACGTTGGCCATTTGATCTACAAGACATATTGTAAAGATTTTAGACTAAGTTCATGATAATTAAGTTCATCTAATCAAATTATTCAATGAACTCCCACTTAGATAGACATCCCTCCATTCATCTAAGTATAACATGATCCGAGTTGACTAGGCCGTGTCCGATCATCACGTGAGACGGACTAGTCAACATCGGTGAACATCTTCATGTTGATCGTATCTTCTATATGACTCATGCTCGACCTTTCGGTCTTCTGTGTTCCGAGGCCATGTCTGTACATGCTAGGCTGTCAAGTCAACCTAAGTGTATTGCGTGTGTAAATCTGTCTTACACCCGTTGTATGTGAACGTTGGAATCTATCACACCCGATCATCACGTGGTGCTTCGAAACAACGAACTGTCGCAATGGCGCAAAGTTAGGGGGAACAGTTTCTTGAAATTATTATGAGGGATCATCTTATTTACTACCGTCGTTCTAAGTAAACAACATGCAAAAACATGATAAACATCACATGCAATCAAATAATAGTGACATGATATGGCCAATATCATATAGCTCCTTTGATCTCCATCTTGGGGCTCCATGATCATCTTGTCACCGGCATGACACCATGATCTCCATCATCATGATCTCCATCATCGTGTCTTCTTGAAGTTGTCTCGTCATCTATTACTTCTACTACTATGGCTAACGCTTTAGCAATAAGGTAAAGTAATTACATGACGTTTATGTTGACATGCAGGTCATAAATAAATAAAGACAACTCCTATGGCTCCTGCCGGTTGTCATACTCATCGACATGCAAGTCGTGATTCCTATTACAAGAACATGATCAATCTCATACATCACATATATCATCCATCACAACCTTTGGCCATATCACATCACAAAACACTTGCTGCAAAAACAAGTTAGACGTCCTCTAATTGTTGTTGCAAGTTTTTACGTGGCTGCTATAGGTTTCTAGCAAGAATGTTTCTTACCTACGCCAAAACCACAACGTGAATTGCCAATTTCTATTTACCCTTCATAAGGACCCTGTTCATCGAATACGATCCGACTAAAGTGGGAGAGACAGACACCCGCCAGCCACCTTATGCAACTAGTGTATGTCAGTCGGTGGAACCGGTCTCACGTAAGCGTACGTGTAAGGTTGGTCCGGGATGCTTCATCCCACGATGCCGCCGAATCAAGATAAGACTAGTAACGGCAAGCAAATTGACAATATCGACGCCCACAACTACTTTGTGTTCTACTCGTGCATAGTAACTACGCATAGACCTAGCTCCTGATGCCACTGTTGGGGAACGTTGCAGAAAACAAAAAAAATTCCTACGTTTCACCAAGATCAATCTATGGAGTCAACTAGCAAAGAGAGGAGAGTGCATCTACATACCCTTGTAGATCATGAGTGGAAGCGTTCAAGAGAACGGGGATGATGGAGTCGTACTCGCCATGATCCAAATCACCGATGACCAAGTGCCGAACGGACGGCACCTCCGCGTTCAACACACGTACGGAGCGGATGACGTCTCCTCCTTCTTGATCCAGCAAGGGGGAAGGAGAGGTTGATGAAGATCCAGCAGCACGACGGCGTGGTGGTGGATGCAGCAGTGATCGCAGCAGGGCTTCGCCGAGCTTCTGCGAGAGGGAGAGGTGTAGCAGGGGAGAGGGAGGCGCCAAGACTTGAGGTGCGGCTGCCCTCCCTCCCCCCTTTATATAGGCCCCCTAGGGGGGTGCGCCGGCCCTAGGAGATGGGATCTCCTAGGGGGCGGCCAAGGGGTGGAGTACCCCCCAAGGCAAGTGGAGGCGCCCCCTCCCCTAGGGTTCCCAACCCTAGGCGCATGGGGGCCCAAGGGGGGCGCACCAGCCCACTATGGGCTGGTTCCCCTCCCCACTTCAGCCCATGGGGCCCTCCAGGATGGGTGGCCCCACCCGGTGGACCCCCGGGACCCATCTGGTGGTCCCGGTACAATACCGATGACCCCGAAACTTTCCCGATGGCCGAAACTACACTTCCTATATATAATTCTTCACCTCCGGACAATTCCGGAAGTCCTCATGACGTCCAGGATCTCATCCGGGACTCCGAACAACTTTTGGATTACTGCATACTCATATCTATACAACCCTAGCGTCACCGAACCTTAAGTGTGTAGACCCTACGGGTTTAGGAGACAAGCAGACATGACCGAGATGACTCTCTGGTCAATAACCAACAGCGGGATCTGGATACCCATGTTGGCTCCCACATGCTCCTCGATGATCTCATCGGATGAACCACGATGTCGAGGACCTAATCAATCCCGTACTCAATTCCCTTTGTCAATCGGTACGTTACTTGCCCGAGACTCGATCGTCGGTATCCCAATACCTTGTTCAGTCTCGTTACTGGCAAGTCACTTTACTCGTACCGTAATGCATGATCCCGTGATCAACCACTTGATCACATTGAGCTCATTATGATGATGCATTACCGAGTGGGCCCAGAGATACCTCTCCGTCATACGGAGTGACAAATCCCAGTCTCGATTCGTGCCAACCCAACAGACACTTTCGGAGATACCTATAATGTACCTTTATAGTCATCCAGTTATGTTGTGACGTTTGGCACACCCAAGGCACTCCTACGGTATCCGGGAGTTGCACAATCTCATGGTCTAAGGAAATGATACTTGACATCCAGAAAAGCTACAACAAACGAACTACACGATCTTTGTGCTATGCTTAGGTTTGGGTCTCGTCCATCACATCATTCTCCTAATGATGTGATCCCGTTATCAATGACATCCCCATGTCCATAGCCAGGAAACCATGACTATCTGTTGATCAACGAGCTAGTCAACTAGAGGCTCACTAGGGACACATTGTGGTCTATGTGTTCACACATGTATTACGATTTCCGGATAATACAATTATAGCATGAATAATAGACAATTATCATGAACAAGGAAATATAATAATCATTTTATTATTGCCTCTAGGGCATATTTCCAACATAAGCCTCTCTCACGAGCAAAACATGATCAGCCCCAAGACTCCATGTGTGTTAGAATCATTACAATGTAATCTAGATTATTGACTCTAGTGCAAGTGGGAGACTGAAGGAAATATGCCCTAGAGGCAATAATAAAGTTGTTATTTATATTTCCTTATATCATCATCAATTTTTATTATTCATGCTAGAATTGTATTAGCCGGAAACTTAGTACATGTGTGAATACATAGACAAACATAGTGTCACTAGTATGCCTCTACTTGACTAGCTTGTTAATCAAAGATGGTTAAGTTTCCTAGCCATGGACATGAGTTGTCATTTGATAAACGAGATCACATCATTAGAGAATGATGTGATTGACATGACCCATCCGTTAGTTTAGCACTTTGATCGTTTAGTTTATTGCTATTGCTTTCTTCATGACTTATACATGTTCCTATGACTATGAGATTATGCAACTCCCGAATACCGGAGGAACACTTAGTATGCTATAAAATGTCACAACGTAACTGGGTGATTATAAAGATGATCTACAAGTGTCTCCGATGGTATTTGTTGAGTTAGCATAGATCATGATAGAGGCAAAGGTGTCCCGATGTTTCGATGAGATGGTGGCTATCGTTTTCTGTGGGAGTCGACCTTGACGATCCGACTACGAACGTGCGAGATGTCGCGCCTTAGCAATCGCTAAACCAACTTCTGAGGGTTATTGACCATACCGGAGCACGATCAACCTGACCACGAGGGTCTGTTTCCTGCAAGAAAACGAAGAACAAGCAAGAAACTGAGATTGCAATCTGGATATTGCGAATATAAGATGAAAGCTTTATTGATCAAGGTGGGGTTCTGTGACGCCTTGGTCTGGTCATTGAACATAAACGAAGTATGCGAAGTTGCAGCTATGGCGAACTTTTAATCTAAACAAAACCCAAAGTCTAAACGATGCCCTAAGGGCTGTATATATGGAGGAGAGAGGGGGAATTTCGTGGACCTTGGTGGTGGGGTCCGAAACCAACCCTAACTCTTCTTTCCCCACACATACGGACTCTAAAAACAGCCTATACTTAAGTACTTCGAAAATACATGGGCCTGGCCCAATAATAAGGTGACGCAGCACCTAAAATAGCCTCTGGACGAAATTTATGAAGTGGCATCTTGTATATTTTGTCCCATGCTTCATGCACTCATTATGGTGGCTTCAAAGTCCTGGAATCATCACTTGTAACTCCGTTCTTGTTCCCCTTGCGCATGCCATCATCTCCATGCTTGAACTTGCTCCAAGGTTCATCTTTCTTGTCCAAGCTAGGCCCTTCCTTTGTAAGCAAAACAAATGTATCCAATTTAGGCATCATCATATTCTCATGAACATTAGAATCGTTACCAAGAAACGGAAGTACCTGATAATTCAATTGGCGTGCGCGAGCTCTAGTAATTGGTCCAGTATGTATAGCAGTAGGTGCTGTGGGTGTAACAATGGTATTGATGTCCTCATCATCCTCCCCTTCTTGAAATGAAGTCGTCCTCGATGAAAGTTCATCGTCCTCACCCAAATAAGGCTTCAAATCTGCAATGTTAAAAGTGGGACTAACCCCAAAATCTGCAGGCATCTCAAGTTTATATGCATTATCATTTATTTTCTCTAACACCTTAAAAGGACCATCAGCACGTGGCATTAGCTTTGATTTGCGCAAATTAGGAAATCTATCCTTACGCAAATGTAACCAAACAAGATCTCTAGGTGCAAACACAACATTTTTCTACCCTTATCTCCAGCAAGTTTATATTTAGCATTCATACGCTCAATGTTTTCCTTAGTTAACTCATGCATTTTTAAAATCAATTCAGCACGTTCTTTAGCATCAAAATTAACCTTCTCCGAAGATGGAAGAGGCAACAAATCAATAGGTGCACGAGGTAGGAAACCATACACAATTTCAAAAGGGCACATCTTAGTAGTAGAATGCAATGAACGATTATAAGCAAATTCAATATGAGGCAAGCATTCTTCCCACATTTTCTTGTTATTCTTCAAAACAGCCCTAAGCATAGTAGACAATGTTCTATTGACTACTTCAGTTTGTTCATCAGTTTGGGGGTGACAAGTAGTACTAAAAAGCAGCTTAGTCCCCAACTTAGCCCATAAACATCTCCAAAAGTGGCTAAGAAATTTAGTATCACGATCTGAAACAATAGTATTTGGCACACCATGCAAGCGAATAATTTCACGAAAGAACAAATCAGCAACATTAACAACATCATCGCTTTTATGACATGGTATAAAGTGTGCCATTTTCGAGAACCTATCCACGACAACAAATATGCTATCCCTCCCCTTCTTTGTTCGAGGTAAACCTAAAACAAAGTCCATAGATATATCCTCCCAAGGAACACTAGGTACAGGCAAAGGCATATATAAACCATGAGGATTGAGTCGTGACTTAGCTTTTTGACATGTAGTGCAGCGATCAACAAAACGCTCAACATCCCGTCTCATCTTTGGCCAAAAGAAATATGTAGCAAGTATATCCTCCGTCTTCTTGACGCTAAAGTGTCCCATTAATCCTCCTCCATGCGCCTCCTGCAACAGCAAAAGACGAACAGAGCTAGCTGGAATGCATAGCTTGTTAGCACGAAACACAAATCCATCATTAAGAACGAACTTGTTCCAAGTTCTCCCTTCCTTACAATTCTGCAATACATCTTTAAATTCAGCATCATGAACATATTGATCTTTGATGGTCTCCAAACCAAATATTTTAAAGTCAAGTTGTGAAAGCATAGTATAACGACGAGACAATGCATCAGCAATAACATTTTCTTTACCCTTCTTGTGTTTAATGACATAAGGGAAAGTCTCAATGAATTCAACCCATTTGGCATGTCTATGATTCAGTTTTGCTTGAATTTTAATGTGTTTCAAAGATTCATGATCAGAACGTATAACAAATTCCTTGGGCCATAAATAATGTTGCCATGTTTCTAAGGTCCGAACAAGAGCATATAATTCTTTATCATAAGTAGAATAGTTCAGACTAGGCCCACTCAATTTTTCAGAAAAGTATGCAACAGGTTTGCCATCTTGTAATAACACACCTCCTAATCCAATTCCACTAGCATCACATTCAAGCTCAAAAGTCTTATTGAAATTAGGAAGTTGGAGTAAAGGAGCATGTGTCAACTTATCTTTCAATACCGTGAAGGCTTCTTCCTGTGCGGTACCCCAAACAAAAGGCACATCCTTTTTTGTATGCTCGTTGAGAGGTGCAGCAATGGTGCTGAAATCTCTCACAAAACGCCTATAGAAACCAGCGAGGCCAAGGAAACTCCTCACTTGTGTGACCGTTTTGGGCTGCGGCCAACTCTCAATAGCTTCAATCTTGGCTTTATCAACTTCAATTCCCTGTGGAGTAACAACATAGCCAAGAAAAGATACTCGGTCGGTGCAAAAGGTGCACTTTCCAAGGTTACCAAACAAACGTGCATCACGTAGGGAAATAAAAACAGCACGTAAATGTTCCAAATGTTCCTCCAAAGATTTGCTATAAATCAATATGTCATCAAAGTAAACTACCACAAATCGTCCAATGAAAGCACGTAAAACTTCGTTCATTAACCTCATAAAAGTACTAGGTGCATTAGTTAACCCAAAAGGCATGACTAACCACTCATATAATCCAAACTTAGTTTTAAATGCTGTTTTCCATTCATCTCCCAATTTCATACAAATTTGATGGTATCCACTACGCAAATCAACTTTGGAGAATATTGTAGAGCCACTCAATTCATCAAGCATATCATCTAGCCTAGGAATAGGATGACGATAACGAATAGTAATATTATTAATGCCTCTACAATCAACGCACATACGCGACGTACCATCCTTTTTCGGCACTAAAATGATAGGAACAACACAAGGACTAAGGGATTCGCGTATATAACCTTTGTCGAGCAGTTCTTGTACTTGACGCATAATCTCCTTCGTCTTCTCTAGATTGGTACGGTATGGTGCACGGTTGGGTAATGATGCACCGGGAATTAAGTCAATTTGATGCTCAATCCCTCGAATAGGTGGTAATCCCAGTGGCACGTCTTGTGGAAAGATGTCAGCGAACTCCTGCAAAATGTTAGTGATAGCAGGAGGCAAAGAGGAAGGCACGTCCTCGAATGAAAATAATGCCTCTTTGCACACAAAAGCATAGCAAACAGATTTGCTAAAATCTAGATCATCAATATCAGATTTGGTGGCAAGTAAACATGCACTTTTCAATTTAATTTCAGAAGCAACAGTAGATTGTTTATTATTAGGCTGCATTTGTTGCTCAAATTCTTTTGCCACAATCTGATTTTCACTCTTATTTTTCTCCTGTTTTGCTTTATTAGCTCTATTAATATAATCTTTCAAAATGGAATCAAGATTCATAGGAAGCAAAGTAATATTTTTATCCATATGAATAAGAGTATACTGATTGTTTCTACCATGGTGTACAGAATTTTTATCAAATTGCCATGGTCGACTAAGTAATAAGGAACATGCTTGCATGGGTACCACCTCACAATCAACATAATCAACATATGTAGAGATACTAAAATGCACACGAACAGTACGTGTTACCTTAACCTTGCCGCTGTTGTTGAACCATTGGATGTAGTAAGGATGTGGATGTGGTCTTGTGGTGAGAGATAGCTTCTTCACCTCAAGCAGGCCACCTCCTCGCGTCGTCCCCGTCTCCGCTCAACCTCAAGCGCGGCCACGCCTGAAGACCGCTGCCTCCACCCCGCCGCTCTTCCCGCCAAGCTCGCACCGCCCTCCCCAAGCCTCCCCTGCAACGCTGTGAGCGGCCTCCTCCCCCTCCTCGATTCACCGTCGTAGGCCGCCGTTCGCACCGTCCGTGGCCGCGGTCATCGCGCAGTCGCTGCGCCCAGTCTCGCTCGCCTGTGCACGGCCTCGCCCCTTCCCGCTCGCGTCGCTTCACTTCTGCCCCCGCACCGCAGCCACTGCCCATGACCATGCCCGCTTCCCTTGCTGCTCCGGCCGCGCCGCATCTGCGCCGCTATGGCCCCGCCCCAGCTGGTGTCGCGCGCCGCCGACCGTTTCGGCCGGACCCCAGGTCATCGCCGCCGAGCCCCTGCCCCTCCCCTGCATGCGTTGTTGTGCAGGCGGGAGGTGGCTAGATGGGTCACTGACCACCGGGCCCACGCCCCTGTCTTAATAAAAATGAAAAACAAATGTTAATAAAAATTAATTAATTAATTAGTGGTTCAGTTAATTAACTTAATTAATTTTTCCTAATTAACTAATTAGATAATTAGTTAGTCAGAGGACTCTATGATAGTGGGGCCCCACCCCTAGTTAGCTTAATTTAAACCCCCCTTTTTTAAAATATGTGTCACTGACAGATGGGCCCCATTGACTGGTCAACTTTGACCCAGTCAACGCTGACTGTACTGCTGACTGGGCACTGACCGGCCCCACACGTCAGGGTTGACCATGGTCAACTCAGTTGACGGATGACGTCATGCTGGTGCAATAACCCTATTTTAGTTTAATAATAATTTCAGGATATTGTTTAAATCTTTGAAAAATCATAGAAAATAAACCGTAGCTCGGACGAAAAAGCTTTATACATGAAAGTTGCTCAGAACGATGAGACGAATCCGATTACACTCTCCGTTCGTCCGCCAGACATCCCTAGCATAGCGAACCTGCAACCGTCCCCCTCCGGTTCGTCTGTCCGAAAATACCAAACTTCGGGAAAACATTCCCGGATGTTCTCCCCCTTCGCCGGTATCGTGTAACACCATGTTAGATCATGTCTAGCTCTGCTTGTTGTCCTGTTATGCACTTGCTTGCTATGTATTTATTGTTTCTTCCCCCTCTTCTCTCCGGTAGACCCCGAGAACGATGCTGATGCCCTTGTGATCGACTACGTCGTCGACGACACTTCTTCTTTTTCAGCAGAGCTTCGAGGAAAGCAAACCCCCCTTGAGCATTCCGATATCGCCTATTTCTTTCCCTCTCATGCTTGGATTAGAACTGCTACTGCTTTCTGTATGATCCTACTCTGATGCATAGCCTTTTGTTGTTACCTGCTTTCATACCTTACCTGCTTATCCTAAACTGCTTAGTATAGGTTGGTTAGAGATCCATCAGTGACCCCCACCTTGTCCTTGTTGCCCCTGCTTCATCATTGAAGACCTGATCAACGGGATCGGAGACCAGGCCCCGGCACCGCACATCACTTTCCCCTTAGTTGCTCGACACTACTGGGTTACTATCGAGTGCCGAGGGTGAGACCTCTACAGCACTTCTGATGTTAACCCTGTAGTGTAGCTATTCGGTCGTGGTCATTGAGGGTGATTCCGCCTTAACCACTTCCGATACGACTTTGTCGTGCAACCCCTCAAGTGTGAACCTCGAGGGTGGTTCCTCTTACGTTCACCTTGATGATTACATCGAGTGGAATTCACCGGGGGTGATTCCTCGGGTTTTCCCCTTGATGTTTGGACACATGGATACTTGGACTTTACCACTGTTACTTGGAAAGACGGGTCGGCCCTGAGGGGTATCCGCGCGAGCTTAATTGCGAGTGATGTGGAGTCGGGTTGACCTGGAGGGTGCCCGTGAGATAATTACGAGGCGTGGCCGGGCATTCTTAGCCCTTGCCGCAAGTCCTCGAGACGGGGCGACGGGGTCACATCTTTCGTGAGTCTTTGCTTGTTACCGCGCGTTCCTAATCCACTACGATTTGGATATTTGATCCAAGGGGCCTCTGGCCTGATAGCACTAACCATCACGTGGGCATAGTATGGGCGTTCTGCGTCGTATACATCAGTCGAAGCTTAATAGACGTCAGCGACTGAGCCGCGCGCACTGTGTTGGACTGGTAAGCTCCTGCCTTTTTAGGGAGGTAGCTAGGTCTGCTCACCAGCCGCGTACGCAACGTGCAGGAGTTCCCGGGGCGATGGCCCATGACCCCTGGGGGCATAGGTTTAGTCCGGCGTGCTGGCCTCTCTATTAAGCCTAGGTCGGGTTGCGGCGTATTGTTTGGCCGAGGCCGGGCATGACCCAGGAAAGTGTGTCCGGCCGGAGTTAATCGAGCGTGGTGGGTAAGTTGGTGCACCCCTGCAAGGAAGAAAACATCTATCAATAGCCTGTCCTACTGTAACGGACACTTGGAGTTGTATCCCGATCGATACAACTAGAACTGGATACTTGTGATGAGAAATGGATTGTGATGAGAATTGGATAGTATGGCTCTGGGATTGCTTTCTCGCAGGGAGTCGAGAAAGGATCTCTGGCCAAGGTTGATAACACTACTGCTACTTTACTTTATGCTACTCTACTCCCTCCTGTTGCTGCAAGATGGTGGGTTCCAAAAGATGCTAGTCTTCGATAGGCTAGGCTTTCCCCTTCCCTTCTGGCATTCTGCAGTTTAGTCCACAGATACAACCCATTCCTTTGATACAGATGCATACTTAGTTTAGATCTGATGTAAGTCTTGCGAGTACTTTAGATGAGTACTCACGGTTGCTTTGCTACTTCTTTTCCCCCCATATCCGATTGTTGCGACCAGATGACGGATCCCAGGAGCCAGACGACGCCACCGATGACTACTACTACCCGGAGGATGCCTACTACTACGTGAAGACCGCCGACGACTAGGAGTAGTTAGGAGGCTCCCAGGCAGGAGGCCTTGCCTTTTCGATCGATGTTGCTTTTGTGCTAGCCTTCTTAAGGCAGACTTGTCTAACTGATTTCTGTACTCAGATATTGTTGCTTACGCTGACTCTTGTGTTTCCGAGCTTATGTAATCGAGCCCTCGAGGCCCCTGGCTTGTAATATAAAGCTTGTATTATTTTATTTTGTGTCTAGAGTTGTGTTGTGATATCTTCCCGTGAGTCCTTGATCTTGATCGTACGCATTTGCGTGTATGATTAGTGTACGATTGAATCGAGGGCATCACACTAGAGCAACTCGCCACTCCTTCACGAGCTGGCTTGGAGCGGCGAGTTGCTCAACCATGGGCCAGCTTGGAGCGGCAACTTTCTCCGGCGGGCTAGGCGTCGTAGGTGGAGCAGCGAGTTGTCTCACTCTTATCCGGTGATCTCGGCGGGCCACCCAGCTGGCTTTTATGCCGGAGAATTGCTCTTCCTACTCGTCGGGTGCCATCGAAAGGGTGGAGAAAATGATGGAAGTAAGAGATGGGGAGCTGTGGAGTGGTACAGTTCTTGCCCGGCGTCTGGCATCCTTTAAATAGCGGGCGAACTAGAGGAGCTTGCCCGACGTTAAGTTTAATGTCGGCCCGCTCGTGAATGAACGTGTGCTAGGAGTAGGTTTCTCGACTTTCACGCGGGTTTGAATGCAGCGAGGAGGCGTGTTCTGTCGGGCGTGCAGCGGGCGGCGCCCTCGGCTAGCGCACCGCTTCAATGACGGAGGCAGTGAAAGTTCGTGTTCGCACTGAACCATTTTCAACGTGGAGCGGCCACTCTACAGCGACATGAATGCTGGCAGCTTGCGTCGGAGAGAGAACACGCGCGGGCGAGGGAGGAGGGGGTGGGTGGGTGGGCCAGTTTGGTTAGAAGCGGGCGTGGGTGCTATCCGGACGCCCACAAGGCCGAAAAATGTTAACTGAGTATTAAAAATGTTAATCTTGTACTTTAAAATTATTAATTGTGTATTAAAAAATAAATTAGATATATACCAGAAATGTATACGAAAAGACAGTGAAAACCAAGAAAAAACATAAAAGCCAATAAAAACTAGAAAGAACCAAACAAAACCGGAGAAATAAAGAAAAAGGCCAAGAAAATGTAGAAAGAAACGAAGAATACCAAAGAAAAACAAAGAGAAGTAAAGAAAAATAAAAGGCCCAGTTAAAACAGAGAAATCCAGTGAAAAATATTGAAAAAAAACAAAAATAGGAAACACCTGGAAAACCAGTGGAATAACCGGCTCTTTTACCTTTACTTGCCCGCGCCCTACTGTCCCATCACAACTCCTACATTGAGCTACTGGTTTGTGGCATGACGCTTTATCCTAGAGAGCTGGGTTCATTCCCCTTGCTTCTTCTTTCTTCTTCTTTTTTATTTGAAGTGTTCACTATTGGGCCGCTCATTACTGTTGATGCCTCAGGCGAGAGCACCTTCCCATCTTGCCTGAAGCGAGACATAGCTCTTGCTGCGCCCAGGCAACGTATATAGGGGGCATGTTTTAATCTCAACCATTAATCCATATCAAAAATGGTAATGTTTCGAAAAACAAGGTGTTACCTAAACTATTTCGTACTCCCTTCATTTCAAAATATTTTAAGTTTTACATTTGTCTTAAATCAAACATCTTTAAGTTTGATCAAATCTATAAAAATATATCAACATATACAACATCAATCGTATATAGCATGAAAATATACTTCATGATGAATTTTTATAGTTATACTTTATGATAAATCTAATGAGACTAATTTGATGGTGCAGATGAATTATCCATAGGCATAGTCAAAATTGAAGATCTTTAACTTAGGGCCTGTTCGGAGGCCCTTCGCTCCACACGTCCCGCTCCAGGAGCAGCCGGAGCTGCAGTTTAAAACAGCGGAGCGAGGAAATTGGTACTCCGTAGATTCTGTGATTTCCGAAGCGGGTGGGTTTCCGAACAGCCCCTTAGAATCAGCCGAAAATTCGGGTATTTTGGAACATAGTGTATTTTCTAATAGTTAAATAATAATTAAATGCCCTGTATTTTTTAGGGTAAAAATGCGCTATAATTTAAAACAGTTTTGCTAAAGCACATCTAGATGTGTCATAAGTATTGCACTCATATGTCATTGATCTTACATTAAGATTCATGTGAATATTTTCTTTCCCTTTTATCTTTTTCTCTTTATGCTTGATTCACTCACTTAGATGTGCAATAACTAGGGCACATCTAGATATGCCCTAGACACATCGAATTTAAAAACCATTTCTCCTTTCGTTTCTCGAAGATATGGATTACGGGACCGAGCAAAGTTTAAAACACATCGCATGCATGACGCATACCAACCGAAGGTCCCATGCTAATAGGCGTTCCAATGGCTTCAACATTAGGAATATAGGATGCACGCCATTCGCCTACACTTAAGCAGAACCGCAAGAACACGAGACATTCTCCTGAACCCACTCCCCACCACCCCTCTCGCCCTCTCCTCCCACTATAAATCCTCAAGAACACCGCATCCTTCACCCACCACAAGAGCTCGCTAATAATCCACCGCAATAAGCAGATAACCAACCTCCGTCCGCGCAATCTCTCAATCTTCCACAGGCATCAATGGCGGGCGCAAGGAACAACGAGCTGCGCATGACCCTGCTCGGCCTGGCCCTGCTGGGGCTCCTGCTGCTGAGCCACACCGCGGCTCCGGTGGAAGCCGCCGCGGGCGTGCAGGAGAACAGCTTCTCCATGAACGGCGCCGGTGGCCGCAGTCTCAACAGCTTCAGCATGAACACCGCCGAGAGCGCTGAGGTCGCCAAGGGGGGGAAGGCCAAACCCGCCGCCGGCGACTTCTGATCGACGACCCTCCGCCCGCCGCCGTCGAGTACTAATTAAATAATTTATCCTCCGGTTACCTCGTGCTTGCATGCATGCGTGCATGGCTCGTGCGGTGGGCGCGCAGGATCGATCGATCGGCCGGCCACCCAGAGCTCCTGCATGCACGCGCGTGAATGCTGCCTCGTTTGATTAGGTATCGTGATTTTTGTTTGTGTTTGTAATTTGGATGTGCAGATGCAGTGCATGTGCTGCACCCATCCGTTGTGTTCTTCAGTGTAAGGGCCGTCTGTTCTTTCGTACGTGGCCTCATTGATCATTATGAAAGTTATTATATTACTAGTAAATGTGCCCGTGCGGTTGCTATGGGTTGATTGGGAAAAAAATTCTTCAATATCATTTTTGTTCTCGTGACATCACTCAACCATTTTTGTTCTCGTAATATCTTTCAGCTTGAACAAGATGAAGAAACTATTTTAGGACATGATAACCTCAAATTATACATAACCGAGTACTATAAGCAGTTGTTTGGACCTTCGGAGGATAGTTGTGTGTCCCTGGATGAGTCCAGGATTGAGGATGTGCCTCAACTCACTGTTGATGAAAATGATACTTTGGTTGCCTCGTTCTCGGAGAAAGAGGTGTTTGAAGCTATTGCGCAGATGAAAAACAATAAGGCTCCAGGGCTGAATGGATTTTCGGCGCAGTTCTATAAAAAGTGTTGGCATATTATTAAGGGGGATTTGTTACCAATGTTTCATGATCTATTCTTTGGATAGTTTCAGTTATTTCATTTAAATTTTGGAATAATAACACTGCTTCCTAAGAAAACGGAAGCTGTGAGAATTGAGCAGTTCAGGCCGATCTGCCTCCTCAATGTTAGTTTCAAAACTTTCACCAAAGTTGGGACTAATAGGCTCACACAAATTGCGCATTCTGTGGTGCAACATTCCGAAACTGCTTTCATGCCGGACAGAAACATCCTAGAAGGGGTGGTGGTCCTTCATGAAACGCTCCATGAAATTCACACGAAAAAGTTAGATGGAGTTGTTTTTAAGGTGGATTTCGAGAAAGCGTACGATAAAGTCAAATGGCCATTCTTTCAACAGGCCTTGCGTATGAAAGGTTTTGATGAAGCCCAGCGACGCCAGGTAGAATCGTTCACGCAAAAAGGGAGTGTTGGAATTAAAGTGAATGACAACATAGGTCATTATTTCCAGACACATAAGGGCCTGAGACAAGGGGATCCGATGTCTCCTATCCTGTTCAACATTATAGTTGATATGTTGGCAATTTTGATAGGAAGTGCTAAGGAGGCTGGTCAGGTGGGTGGCTTGGTACCTCATCTAGTTGATGGAGGTGTGTCCATCCTTCAGTACGCCGATGATACGATCATCTTTATGGAGCATGACTTGGACAAAGCGAGAAATATGAAGCTGGTGTTATGCTTATTTGAACAATTGACCAGGTTAAAGATTAACTTCCACGAAAGCGAATTGTTCTGCTTTGGTAGAGCCAATGACGAATAAGAGGCATATAGGCAATTGTTTGGATGCGAATTGGGGACTTTACCTTTTACGTACTTAGGTATACCAATCCACCATCGTAAGCTGACAAACAGAGAATGGAAGTGCATCGAGGACCGCTTTGAAAAGAAACTGAGTTGCTGGAAGGGCAAGCTCATGTCATACGGAGGCCGATTAATTCTGATTAACTCGGTTCTCACGAGTATGCCTATGTTTCTTTTGTCGTTCTTCGAAGTCCCAGTTGGAGTTAGGAAAAGACTAGACTTCTATCGATCACGATTTTTCTGGCAAAGCGATGAATTAAAAAGAAAATACCGACTCGCCAAATGGGATATCATCTGTCGAACGAAAGACCAAGGGGGTCTTGGTATTGAGAATCTTGAGGTCAAGAACAGATGTCTTCTCGGTAAGTGGCTGTGGAAGTTATCGACTGAGACTGATGCTACTTGGGCGCAAATCCTCCGTAGCAAGTATCCTCACTCCAAAACTTTGTCATAGGTGACAGCAAGGCCGACTGACTCACCTTTTTGGAAAGGGATTATGCAAGTCAAATTAACCTTGTTTAATAGGACAAAGTTTATTATTGGCAACGATGCTAGTACGCGATTCTGGGAGGATACTTGGCTCAGAGAGACCCCCCTTGCCATTCAATACCCGTCTCTGTATCGTATTGTTCAACGACGTGAGGCGTTCGTTGCAACGGTACTTCAACCCAATCCCCTTAATATTCAGTTCAGAAGGACGCTAGTTGGCAATCATTGGGAAGAATAGCTCCATCTAGTAAGTAGACTGATGGAGGTTCAGTTATCTCAACAACCCGATAAATTACGCTGGAAACTTACTAGGTCTGGAGAGTTTACAGTTAAATCAATGTATGTTGATGTTATCAACTCAAGCTCGATTCCTAGTTCCAAACATGTTTGGGCTGTCAAAATTCTTTTGAAAATCAAAGTGTTTATGTGGTTTGTCCATAAATAAGTAATATTAACCAAGGACAATTTGGCAAAGCGTAATTGGACAGGACCAACTAGGTGTAGTTTCTGTGATTGGGATGAAACCATCAAAACACCTTTTTCTTAATTACCCGTTAGCCAAAGGCCTATGGCGGACAGTCCATATTACATTTAATATTACTCCACCGAGTTCCGTTAACACGTTATTTGGAACGTGACTTAACAGGATAGAGCCTGTAAGAGCGAGACATATTCGCGTAGGAGTTTGTGCTTTATTGTGGGCAGTCTGGAACTGCAGAAATGATTTGGTTTTTAACAGAACAACAAATATTCATTTTTTGCAGGTTATCTTCCGAGCCACCGCGTTGATCCTTATGTGGTTGCTACTCACTCCGACGGAGGTCAGGGAGCGTTTGGTTACTGGATCTATCCGCTGGGAGATGGTAACACGGGATATCTTCAATCGGTTTGGATGGCGGTCATGTAATAGGATAGGCAATTAGTTTACCTGTCTCTCTTATGCCAGCCAGTTGTGGCTTTTTATGGCCAGTTTGTTTTTTGACCCTTTTGGCTCTTTGTGAGCCCTTCTTTATTTTCGTTTTGAGACTCTAAGACCTTGTTGAACCTATGTTTCTTTTTAATAAGATGGCCGTATGCATCGTTCTGATGCAGAGGTCGGGGAATCCCCTTTTTGAAAAAAAGGAAAAAAACTCAACCATTTAAATTGGCCCCCCTTTGATAGCTAAAAATCTTTGGCTCGCTGTCCAAGCTTTAGGATGGAAAATGGCATAACTCAAACATTGTCCTAAAATTCAGCGGTAGCGTCAAATTTGACTCTTTATACGTCAAGAGCTTCTTTATTAATTTTTTTAACTTCCAAATCAGTATAACACAACATTCCACACACACATAATAATAATTCAATAAATTTCACAAAAATAATTCAATTATGTTTCAATTTGGTCAACCTTTAGTTAGCATTTTGTTTTCTTTGATATACCTTTTTTTACTCAACTTTGATTTTGTTTTTATTAAATCTACTATTTTAGACACATTTTTAGTTTAAAATGTACACCTTTCTCTACTTCTTCTCACTCTTTATATCCCACTCGCATTATAACATTTCTACCTATCAAATACCTATCTCATGCACAAACGTTTTATACTACATGACGTTTCATAACAAAAATTCAGAGAAGCAAGCAGTATCAACAAAGCATCAGTTTACACTTAACAATGTTATAGCAATTTACCTGCTAGCAAGCTGCAGCTATAGCAATTTTAGCAGCAACGCAAAAAAGCGACACGCATAGCTAGCAATCAGCAGCCAACACACGCGCGTAGCTTAGTAATCAGCGGCAGTAGCAAAACATACAGAGCAACATCTTCTCACCGTCTCATCTCTGGCACACATCAGAGGCAGAGCACGCCATGCTCTCCCCTTGATCTCCTCCCTCCCCTCCTCAGTCCTCACTACCGAGGCCCCTACCTCCCCCATCCCCTCTGGCTACCTTCCTTCCCGTGCTGGCCGTCCCCATCCCCTCCAATCGAGCTCGCCCCCAAGTGCATGTCGTAACTCCCCTGCTGGAGCTCGACGGTGTACCTATCATGCGTGGGGCGAGCTCACCTCCCTCCCCTGCTGGTCACTCTGCCCTTTCTCCACGGGCATGGCCATGGCCACGACGGGAAGGATGTCCGGCTTCACGGAAAAACAATGTCAGACCAGGAAGGACACCGACAAAAATGGAAGTCATGGGAGTTGACCAAGAGCCAGGTGTTGTTTCTGACAGATAGTTGTAAGATGGGTCACTGGAAATGCAAAGTAACATGAAGCACTTATAAATAGATGCATAAGTATGACATAATAAATTCTATTGTTTTCAATAGTAACAACAAAAACTATTTTATGAAGCAAAAACTATAGATGTGTGAGCAATCAAACAGAGTACCATGAGGTTGCTATTTTCAAGGTGTTCTATAGCTGAAAGCTCCTTAATAAATTCAAAAGACAAACGTGAGATGGAACTGTTAGAACCAGTATAGAAGTTGAAACATTTTGTAAGATCAATTATTAGATATACTCCTGAATTAATGGCATATAGCATTTTCATGTCAGAAAGTTATACAGTGGAGGGGTCACCCCCTCCATTACTTTGTGTATAATATAGATTTCCTCCTATAACGTAAATAATATGAAATGTCTCTTGACATCCTATTATAAAATGAGAAGACTAATTGAGGCTCAATTTAGGCAACAATTCAGTCACCTGCTATCATAACAGAACAATCGTAAGGATATAAGGTGCATTTTTTTTGCTCTCTTCGAGGTACATCAAGTTAGATCAAGATTTACTGTAGTACCCATAACTAACAACAGTAAACGTGCACTACAATTTTTGCACGAGAAAAATGGAAGAAAATATTTATAAGTTCAAGATATGAAAGAGAATGAAATCTGGGGAAACCGTCTTAGTGAAATTGATAAAGTTAACAAACTATATTGAATAGAAACATAAACTTTTAAAAGGCACACCATTAATGTAGTTCTTATATTTAAATATGCCTGTAAGTTCCTATAGAGCTATAATTTGCCGTCTTGATAGCACATAGGAACCCCTCTAGAAGAATATTGTCAAGCAGCAAGTCCTACAAAAGAAACCAGATGCCAGTTTAGAGAATATTTCCCAAAATCAGAGCTAATACATGTTCACGCAATTCATGCTCAGAGCCATTCTTACCAGAAATGTTTTATTTGGTGTGGCATTTTATAACACAACTGACGAGTGACGAGTGCCACTCAAGCGGAGGGCGGTGCCCTTGGTATGGTCCATGCCAGCAACCATACTAGCCTCTGATAAGTCTGGCTTGTATCCAGAGGATGCAAGCCTCTGCTCGATCTCATCCAGCTTCGCGTATATCTCCTCTGACCGAGGGGGTGACGTGTCGCCTACGACAAACTGATGAACCAGGCCATCCATTTCAATGGAGCTGAACCCTGGCTCCTTTTTGAGAACCTCGTCGCTCATCAACCGACGGACCATGCCCACGTCGTTCCACTTCTGTGCAGATGCATAGACCCTCGAGAGCAGGATGTAGACACCACTGACAGCAACATCCGGATGTTGGATTAATTATGCATCTATGGGATGCCATTAGCAGGATCAAAATTGCATCTAGATCACCCAATAACCATGAACAGAGAAGGGATCAGAGGTTCTTTACATGTCACGGCAGTGGACATGATTGCATGCTCGATGTAGGCGTGATGAAGGGGTGATGTAGTTGAGGTAGAAGTCCTCCTCAACGTCCTGATGCCCTCAGGACGCCACCGGCACTGTCCGGGGACGGCAACGGCGGCTGGAGTAGGTCTTCCCGTCGCTGCAGCGCTCCCCCTGATCGGTTGGGGTGAGAGGATATCAGGAGGGGAGTGAAACCGTACGAGAATTGTGATCGCGCAGGCTGCCAACCCTCTTCCGTACCTCCTTTTATCTAGCGCTGGAGACAGGGGACCTAAACAATCAGTTGGTTTGGGTGCCCCCAATCAGGGCGCCTTAGTTGGGATAAAAAGCCCACGTACGTTGGTGCGTGGGGCCTTTTTCACTAACGCTACCTTCCTTTTTTTCTATTAGACTAATAGATCTAACTGACCTGTTTAAGTCGTCAGATCAAACCAACATTCTCCCCCTTGATCGTTAGGCTTAACTTCATTCCCCCATTCTACATAGGAATGATGTACCAAAGTGATGTGTTACAACAGCTCAAAACGCCATAGAATCTCAACACTTATAGCACACCCTGCCTATTTCGAAATGGAAAACATTTTGCTAATTAAGGAGTGTTTATTTTAATGGTCCTCTTATTCCAGAATCATAAGGCTTCTAGTAGTCCCATGCCGGCAACATGCTCACAAAAAATATTGGGTGGTAAGCCTTTTGTTAGCGGATCCGCAAGCATATGCTTCGTTGTTATATGTTTAACATCAACTATTTGATCCTGGATTCTATCTTTCACAACACGATACTTGATGCCAATGTGTCTGACAGCATCACTTGACCTGTTGTTACTCGTATAGAAAAATGTAGGTTCATTATCACAGTATAATAAAATTGGTTTAGATATGTTGTCAACCA
The DNA here is from genome assembly GCF_003073215.2 of Triticum urartu. Classification (NCBI taxonomy): domain Eukaryota; kingdom Viridiplantae; phylum Streptophyta; class Magnoliopsida; order Poales; family Poaceae; genus Triticum; species Triticum urartu. The sequence goes on along the minus strand of NC_053024.1, from coordinate 655,918,008 downwards.
CTTTAAGTCCGGGAATAAAATTCTTTAGCCATACAGCCTGCCCGGTGGCCTCATAACATGCTACAAATTCTGCTTGCATCGTAGATCCAGCAGTTAACGTCTGTTTGGAGCTTTTCCACGATATAGCTCCTCCCGCGAGTGTGAATATATAGCCTGACGTGGATCTCTTACTATCCACACACCCGGCAAAATCAGAGTCTGAATAACCAAAAATTTCTAGGTTATCAGTTCTTTTATATGCAAGCATGAAATCCTTAGTTCTTTGCAGCCTTCCAATGGTCCGGTCCTGGATTTGATTGGTATCTGCCAAGCATCCCAATTACAAAACATAAATCTGGCCGTGTACACACTTGAGCATACATGATGCTTCTGACAGCTGAAGCATAAGGAACCGACTTCATCTGATCAGTTTCATATTGGTTCCTCGGACATTGAAATGTCCCAAACTTATCGCCCTTAACTATAGGAGCAGGTGAGGGTGAGCACTTATGCATATTGATTTTTTTCAGTGCTCTCTCAAAGTATGCTTTTTGAGATAGTCCTAACGTTCCTATGTACCTATCTCGATGCTGAGGACATACGAGGCTTCACCAAGATCTTTCATATCAAAACTGGATTACAAAAAATTATGCAGTGTATCCTTATCGCTACATGCCAACAATATGTCATCAACGTATAGGACTAAAAATGTGAACCTACTGTCTTTAAACTTAACGTATATGCAGTTGTCCACAACGTTTTCGGTGAAACCAAAAGTTTTGATAATTTTATCAAACTTGAGGTACCACTCTCTTGAAGCTTGCTTCAAGCCATAAATTGATTTCTTTAGATGACATGCTAAATGTTCCTTCCCTTCCACAATAAGGCCTTCTAGCTGAGCCATGTAAACTTTTTCTTTTAATTCACCATTTAGAAATGTCGTTTTAGCATCCATTTGGTGTAGTTCTAGGTCGTAATGAGCTACTAATGCCATTATGACTCTGAAAGAATCCTTGGTTGACACAGGAGAGAAGGTTTGCTTATAATCAATGCCTTCTCTCTATGTATACCCTTTTGCCACTAGCCTTGCCTTGAACCGTTCGACATTCCCTTTGGAATCATACTTGGTTTTGTAGACCCACTTGTGCCTACTTTCTTAGCTCCATCGGGAACTTCTACTAAGTCCCAAACATCGTTTGAACCCATAGACTTCAACTCGTCTTCCATGGCAACAAACCACTTGGACGAATTTTCACTTTTAATGGCTTCCTTATAAGAGGTTGGATCCTCCACCTTTCCCAGATCATTCATATCCTCAATCATGAAAGTGACATAGTCATCTGATATGGCTTTCTTCCTCTCATGCCGTGGTCTACCCACAGGAGGAGGTGGTGGTGGTACATCATGAAGGAAATATGCCCTAGAGGCAATAATAAAGTTTTTATTTATCATGATAAATCTTTATTATTCATGCTAGAATTGTATTAACCAGAAACTTAGTACATGTGTGAATACATAGACAAAAGGAGTGTCACCAGTATGCCTCTACCTGACTAGCTCGTTGATCAAAGATGGTTAAGTTTCCTAGCTATAGAAAAAGAGTTGTCATTTGATAAACGGGATCACATCATTAGAGAATGATGTGATTGACTTGACCCATCCGTTAGCTTAGCACGATGATCGTTTAGTTTACTGCTATTGTTTTGTCCATAACTTATACATGTTCCTATGACTATGGATCATGCAACTCCCGAATACCGAAGGAACACTTAGCGTGCTATCAAACGTCACAACGTTACTGGGTGACTATAAAGATGCTCTACAGGTGTCTCCGATGGTGTTTGTTGAGTTGGCATAGATCGAGATTAGGATTTGTCACTCTGAGTATCGGAGAGGTATCTCTGGGCCCTCTCGGTAATGTACATCTCTATAAGCCTTGCAAGCAATGTAACTAGTGAGTTAGTTACGGGATGTAGCATTACGGAATGAGTAAAGAGACTTGCCGATAACGAGATTGAACTAGGTATGATGATACCAACGATCGAATCTCGGGCAAGTAACGTACCGATGACAAAGGGAACAACGTATGTTGTTATGTGGTTTGACCGATAAAGATCTTCGTCGAATATGTAGGAACCAATATGAGCATCCAGGTTCCGCTATTGGTTATTGACCGAAGATGAGTCTCGGTCATGTCTACATAGTTCTCGAACCCGTAGGGTCCACACACTTAACGTTCGGTGACGATCGGTATTATGAGTTTATGTTTTTGATGTACCGAAGGTAGTTCAGAGTCCCGGATATGATCACGGACATGACGAGCAGTCTGAAATGGTCGAGACATAAAGATCGATATATTGGATGACTATGTTTGTACATCAAAATGGTTCCGGGTGAGTTCGGGCATTTACCGGAGTACCGGGAGGTTACCGGAACCCCCCGGGGAGTGTATGGGCCTTATTGGGCCTTAGTGGGAGAGAGGAGGAGGCGTCCTAGGAGGGGGCGCGCCCCCCAAGCCCAATCCGAATTGGAAAGGGGGGCCGGCCCCCCTTTCCTTCCTCCCTCTCTCCTCCTTCCTTCCTCTCCTACTCCTACTTGGAAGGGGGAAATCCTACTCCCGGCGGGAGTAGGACTGCCCTAGGGCGCGCCATAGAGGGTCGGCCCTCCCCCTCCTCCCCTCCTTTATATACGGGGAGGGGGCTGCTACCTCTTGAGCATTGCGTTGGATTTCCCCGAAGAGGAGAGGATGATGCAGCAAAGTAGCGTAAGTATTTCCCTCAGTTTTTGAGAACCAAGGTATCAATCCAGTAGGAGGCCACGCGCGAGCCCCTCGTACCTACACAAAAACAATAGCTCAACGCAACCAACACGCTTAGGGGTTGTCAATCCCTTCATGGTCTCTTACGAAGGTGAGATCTGATAAAGATGATAAATAATATTTTTGGTATTTTTGGTATAGATATGCAAAGTGAAAAGTAAAAGCAAAGTAAAAGCCAAGCGATAATAAAGTGATGGAGATTGATATGATGAGAAAGAGACCCGGGGCCATAGGTTTCACTAGTGGCTCCTCTCAAGAGCATAAGTATTCTATGGTGGGTGAACAAATTACTGTTGAGCAATTAACAGAATTGAGCATAGTTATGAGAATATCTAGGTATGATCATGTATATAGGCATCACGTCCGAGACAAGTAGACCGACTCCTGCCTGCATCTACTACTATTACTCCACTCATCGACCGCTATCCATCATGCATCTAGAGTATTAAGTTAAAAATAGAGTAACGCCTTAAGCAAGATGACATGATGTAGAGGGATAGTTTCATGCAATATGATAAAAACCCCATCTTGTTATCCTTGATGGCAACGATACAATACGTGCCTTGCTGCCCCTTCTGTCACTGGGAAAGGACACCGCAAGATCGAACCCAAAGCTAAGCACTTCTCCCATGGCAAGAACAACCAATCTAGTAGGCCAAACCAAACTGATAATTCGAAGATAATTGCAAAGATAACCAATCATACATAAAATAATTCAGAGAAGATTCAAATATTATTCATAGATAGACTTGATCAGAAACCCACAATTCATCGGTCTCAACAAACACACCGCAAAAAGAAGATTACATCGAATAGATCTCCACGAGAGAGGGGGAGAACATTGTATTGAGATCAAAAAAGAGAGAAGAAGCCATCTAGCTACTAACTATGGACCCGTAGGTCTGAAGTAAACTACTCACACTTCATCGGAGAGGCTTGGATGATGATGTAGAAGCCCTCCGTGATCGATGCCCCCTCCGACGGAGCTCCGGAACAGGCCCCAAGATGGGATCTCGTGGATACAGAAAGTTGCGGCAGTGGAATTAGGTTTTTGGCTCCGTATCTGATTGTTTGGGGGTACGTGGATATATATAGGAGGAAGAAGTACGTCGGTGGAGCTTCAAGGGGCCCACAAGGCAGGGGGCGCGCCCTAGGGGGGGCGCCCTCCACCCTCGTGACCGCCTCGTGGCTTTCTTGACGGAGGGTCCAAATCTCCTGGATCTTATCTGATGAGAAAATCACGTTTCCGAAGGTTTCATTCCGTTTGGACTCCGTTTGATATTCCTTTTCTTCGAAACCCTAAAATAGGCAAAAAAAAACTACAATTCTGGGCTGGGCCTCCGGTTAATAGGTTAGTCCCAAAAATAATATAAAAGTGGATAATAAAGGCCAATAATGTCCAAAACAGTAGATAATATAGCATGGAGCAATCAAAAATTATAGATACGTTGGAGACGTATCAAGCATCCCCAAGCTTAATTCCTGCTCGTTCTCGAGTAGGTAAATGATAAAAACAGAATTTTTGATGCGGAGTGCTACTTGGCATAATTTCAATGTAAATCTTCTTAATTGTGGTATGAATATTCAGATTCAAAAGATTCAAGACAAAAGTTCATATTGACATAAAAATAATAATAGTTCAAGCATACTAACAAAGCAATTATGTCTTCTCAAAATAACATGGCCAAAGAAAGCTATCCCTACAAAATCATATAGTCTGGCTATGCTCTATCTTCACCACACAAAGTATTTAAATCATGCACAACCCCGATGACAAGCCAAGCAATTGTTTCATACTTTTGACATTTTCAAAACTTTTTCGATCTTCACGCAATACATGAGTGTGAGCCATGGATATAGCACTATATGTGGAATAGAAGGGTGGTTGTGGAGAAGACAAAAAGAGGGGAAGATAGTCTCACATCAACTAGGCGTATCAACGGGCTATGGAGATGCCCATCAATAGATATCAATGTGAGTGAGTAGGGATTGCCATGCAACGGATGCACTAGAGCTATAAGTATATGAAAGCTCAAAAGAAACTAAGTGGGTGTGCATCCAACTCGCTTGCTCATGAAGACCTAGGGCATTTTGAGGAAGCCCATCATTGGAATATACAAGCTAAGTTCTATAATGAAAAATTCCCACTAGTATATGAAAGTGACATAATGAGAGACTCTCTATCATGGAGATCATGGTGCTACTTTGAAGCACAAGTGTGGTAAAAGGATAGTAACATTGTCCCTTCTCTATTTTTCTCTCATTTTTTTGTTTGGGCCTTCTCTTTTTTATGGCCTCTTTTTTCTCGTCCGGAGTCTCATCCCCACTTGTGGGGGAATCATAGTCTCCATCATACTTTCCTCACTTGGGACAATGCTCTAAAAATGATGATCATCACACTTTTTATTTTTCGTACAACTCAACAATTACAACTCAATACTCAGAACAAAATATGACTCTATATGAATGCCTCCGGCGGTGTACCGGGATATGCAATGAATCAAGAGTGACATGTATGAAAGAATTATGAACGGTGGCTTTGCCACAAATACGATGTCAACTACATGATCATGCTAGCAATATGACAATGATGGAGCGTGTCATAATAAACGGAACGGTGGAAATTTGCATGGCAATATATCTCGGAATGGCTATGGAAATGCCATGATAGGTAGGTATGGTGGCTGTTTTGAGGAAGGTATTTGGTGGGTGTATGATACCGGCGAAAAGTGCGCGCTATTAGAGAGGCTAGCAATGGTGGAAGGAAGGAAAGTGCGTATAATCCATGGACTCAACATTAGTCATAAAGAACTCATATGCTTATTGCAAAAATCTAGAAGTTATCAAAGCAAAGTATTACACGCATGCTCCTGGGGGGATAGATTGGTAGGGAAAGACCATCGCTCGTCCCCGACCGCCACTCATAAGGAAGACAATCAATAAATAAATCATGCTCCGACTTCATCAAATAACGGTTCACTATACGTGCATGCTACAGGAATCGCAAACTTTAATACAAGCATTTCTCAAATTCACAACTACTCAACTAGCATGACTCTAATATCACCATCCTCATATCTCAAAACAATTATCAAGCATCAATTTTTTTCTTAGTATTCACCGCACTAAAAAGAAAGTTTTACAAATCTTGAATACCAAGCATATTATTATTAAGAAAATTACCATGCTATTAAGATTCTCAAAATAATCTAAGTGAAGCATGAGAGATCAATAGTTTCTATAAAAACAAATCCACCACCGTGCTCTAAAAGATATAAGTGAAGCACTAGAGCAAAATTATATAGCTCAAAAGATATAAGTGAAGCATATAGAGTATTCTATCAAATTCCAAATTATGTATGGCTCTCTCAAAAGGTGTGTACAGCAAGGATGATTGTGGTAGACTAACAAGCAAAGACTCAAATCATAAAAGACGCTCCAAGCAAAACACATATCATGTGGTGAATAAAAATATAGCTCCAAGTAAAGTTACCGATAGAAGTAGACAAAAGAGGGGATGCCTTCCGGGGCATCCCCAAGCTTTGGCTTTTAGGTGTCCTTAGATTATCTTGGGGGTGACATGGGCATCCCCAAGCTTGCCACTCCTTGTTCCATAATCCATCAAATCTTTACCCAAAACTTGAAAACTTCACAACACAAAACTTAAAGTAGAAAACTCGTGAGCTCCGTTAGCGAAAGAAAACAAAAGACCACTTCAAGGTACTGTAATGAACTCATTATTGATTTATATTGGTGTTAAACCTACTGTATTCCAACTTCTCTATGGATTATAAACTATTTTACTAGCGATAGATTCATCAAAATAAGCAAACAACACACGAAAAACAGAATCTGTCAAAAACAGAAAAGTCTGTAGTAATATGTAGCTAGCGCAAGATCTGGAACCCCAAAAATTCTAAAATAAATTTCTGGACGTGAGGAATTTATCTATTAATCATCTGAAAAAATAATTAACTAAATATCACTCTCCAAATAGAAATCACAGCAGTTCTCGTGAGCGCTAATGTTTCTGTTTTTTACAACAAGTTCAACAAGACTTTTCCCAAGTCTTCCCAACGGTTCTACTTGGCACAAACACTAATTAAACACAAAAAAACACAACCAAAACAGAGAATAAATAATTTATTTATTACTAAACAGGATCAAAAAGCAAGGAATAAAAATAAAATTGGGTTGCCTCCCAACAAGCGCTATCGTTTAACGCCCCTAGCTAGGCATAACAAGCAAGAATAGATCTAGGTATCGCCATAATAGTAAGATAGATTATTAAAACTCATTTCATATTCTCTATGTTCGGCAGCAAGTTTTCTTTGAGGCAAGCAAAAGTAATCAAAAGGGCTAAATTTAATGGGACAAAAGTCCCCAAGATCAACCTTGGGAGGTATAGGTTCCTCCTTTGGTCCTTCATAATGCACAACCAATTCATCATTATAAGCATTCTTTTGACAGAACTTTGTGAGCCTATATTCAAGAGAATATCCTAGTTCATTATTTCGAATAGCCAAATCATCATTAAGTTCAGAAATTCTATCAACTAAAACATTGGTAGGAACCCTTTTTCTAAGATTTTCATTGAAAGCAACATAGTCTAGAGAATGAAAACGCATTATTTCTTCTTGATCAAAGAGGATAGCCTCTATGGGAGGACGGCAAGCATCCACCCTATAATGTGCAAAGATTTCTTTGGCTTCTTTTATTATGAATCTAAACTCATGAGCCAAAAATATATTAGCGGCACGCTTAACAAAAGAATGCTCAATATTTGAAAATTCCAGAAAAATCCTTTGTATGGAAGGATGCATGTGCATGAATTGTCTTTCAAGTTCAACTACAAGCATGGCAATAGCGTCCGCAAGACTACTAGTTCTGTGAAGGATAGAACTACCCATAGAAGGTAAAACACCGGCGCAAGTAAAGAAATCTTGAATAACTCCTTTTCCAATCATATTACCAGTACCAACAAGGAATTTTTTTGTACGAAAGATGGTAGGTTATTTAGCAGGAGCATCAGAATTTTTCATGATATTATTATTGTCCATATCGACAATAATTTCCCCAATTTCATACATAGAGGCAGAAGGTAAAGGACTTGACATAACGACAAGCTAGCAAACTAACACACAAGCAAACAAAAGGCAAACGAGCAAAAAGAGGCAAATAGAGAGGGAGAGGGAGGATAGAGAGAGAGAGGGCGAATAAAATGGCAAGGGTGAATTGGGGGGAGAGGAAAACGAGAGGGAAATGGCAAATAATGTAATGCGGGAGATAAGGGTATGTGATGGGTACTTGGTATGTTGACTTTTGCGCAGACTCCCCGGCAACGGCGCCAGAAATTCTTCTTGCTACCTCTTGAGCACTGCGTTGGATTTCCCCAAAGAGGAGAGGATGATGCAACAAAGTAGCGTAAGTATTTCCCTCAGTTTTTCAGAACCAGGGTATCAATCCAGTAGGAGGCTACGCGCGAGTCCCTCGTACCTACACAAAAACAATAGCTCAACGCAACCAACACACTTAGGGGTTGTCAATCCCTTCACGGTCACTTACGAAAGTGAGATCTGATAAAGATGATAAATAATATTTTTGGTATTTTTGGTATAGATATGCAAAGTGAAAAGTAAAAGCAAAGTAAAAGCCAAGCGATAATAAAGTGATGGAGATTGATATGATGAGAAAGAGACCCGGGGCCATAGGTTTCACTAGTGGCTCCTCTCAAGAGCATAAGTATTCTATGGTGGGTGAACAAATTACTGTTGAGCAATTAACAGAATTGAGCATAGTTATGAGAATATCTAGGTATGATCATGTATATAGGCATCACGTCCGAGACAAGTAGACCGACTCCTGCCTGCATCTACTACTATTACTCCACTCATCGACCGCTATCCAGTATGCATCTAGAGTATTAAGTTAAAAACAGAGTAACGCCTTAAGCAAGATGACATGATGTAGAGGGATAGTTTCATGCAATATGATAAAAACCCCATCTTGTTATCCTCGATGGCAACGATACAATACGTGCCTTGCTGCCCCTTCTGTCACTGGGAAAGGACACCGCAAGATTGAACCCAAAGCTAAGCACTTCTCCCATGGCAAGAACAACCAATCTAGTAGGCCAAACCAAACTGATAATTCGAAGAGACTTGCAAAGATAACCAATCATACATAAAAGAATTCAGAGAAGATTCAAATATTATTCATAGATAGACTTGATCATAAACCCACAATTCATCGGTCTCAACAAACACACTACAAAAAGAAGATTACATCGAATAGATCTCCATGAGAGAGGGGGAGAACATTGTATTGAGATCCAAAAAGAGAGAAGAAGCCATCTAGCTACTAACTATGGACCTGTAGGTCTGAAGTAAACTACTCACACTTCATCAGAGAGGCTTGGATGATGATGTAGAAGCCCTCCGTGATCGATGCCCCCTCCGGCGGAGCTCCGGAACAGGCCCCAAGATGGGATCTCGTGGATACAGAAAGTTGCGGTGGTGGAATTAGGTTTTTGGCTCCGTATCTGATCGTTTGGGGGTACGTGGATATATATAGGAGGAAGAAGTACGTCGGTGGAGCTTCGAGGGGCCCACAAGGCAAGGGGCGCGCCCTAGGGGGGCGCCCTCCATCCTCGTGACCGCCTCGTGGCTTTCTTGACGGTGGGTACAAGTCTCCTGGATCTTATCTGATGAGAAAATCACGTTTCCGAAGGTTTCATTCCGTTTGGACTCCGTTTGATATTCCTTTTCTTCGAAACCCTAAAACAGGCAAAAAACAGCAATTTTGGGCTGGGCCTCCGGTTAATAGGTTAGTCCCAAAAATAATATAAAAGTGGATAATAAAGCCCAATAATGTCCAAAACAGTAGATAATATAGCATGGAGCAATCAAAAATTATAGATACATTGGAGACATATCAGGGGCACCCCATAGACACACAAGTTGATCATTGTCTTAGCCGTGTGCGGTGCCCCCCTCCACCATAATCCACCTCGGTCATATTGTAGCAGTGCTTAGGCAAAGACCTGTTCTGGTAGCTTCATCATCGCCGTCATCACACTGTCGTGCTGACGAAACTCTCCCTCGACACTCAGCTGGATCTAGAATTCGTGGGATGTCACCAAGCTGAACGTGTGTAGATCGCGGAGGTGTCGTACCTTCGATGCTAGGATTGGTCGGATCGTGAAGACGTACGACTACATCAACCGTGTTGTCATAACGCTTCCGCTTACGGTCTACAAGGGTACGTAGACAACACTCTCCCCTCTCGTTGCTATGCATCACCTAGATAGATCTTGCGTGTGCCTAGGAAATTTTTGAAATTACTGCGTTCCCCCAAAGTGGCATCCGAGCCAGGTCTATGCGTAGATGTTATATGCATGAGTAGAACACAAAGGAGTTATGTGCGTGGGTATATACATATTGCTTGCCGTCACTAGTTGATTCTTTATTCACGGTATTGTTGGATGAAGTGGCTCAGACGACATTACGCGTACGCCTATGCGAGACTAGTTCTACCAACGTGCTTCCCACACAGGTGGCTAGTGGCTGTCAGTTTCTCCAACTTTAGTTGAATCGGTTTCAATGAACATGGTTCTTTATGAAGATCCAAAAGCAATCACTATACCACGTTGTGGTTTTTGATGTGTAGGTAAGAATGGTTATTGCTCAGCCCGTAGCAGCCACGTAAAACTTGCAACAACAAAGTAGAGGACATTTAACTTGTTTTTGTAGGGCATTTTGTGATGTGATATGGTCAAGACATGATGCTAAATTTTATTGTATGAGATGATCATGTTTTGTAACAGAGTTATCAGCAACTGGCAGGAGCCATATGGTTGTCGCTTTATTGTATGAAATGCAATTGCCATGTAATTGCTTTACTTTATCACTAAGCGGCAGCGATAGTCGTAGAAGCAATAGTTGGCGAGACGACAACGATGCTTCGATGGAGATCAAGGTGTCAAGCCGGTGACGATGGTGATCATGACGGTGCTTTGGAGATGGAGATCAAAGGCACAAGATGATGATGGCCATATCATATCACTTATATTTGATTGCATGTGATGTTTATCCTTTATGCTTCTTATTTTGCTTAGTTCTGTGGTAGAATTATAAGATGAACTCTCACTAAATTTCAAGGAACAAGTGTTCTCCCTGAGTATGCACCGTTGCTATAGTTCGTCGTGCCGAGACACCACGCGATGATCGGCTGTGATAAGCTCTACATTCACATACAACGGGTGCAAGACAGTTTTGCAGACGCAGAATACTCGGTTTAAACTTGACAAGCCTAGCATATGCAGATATGGCCTCGGATCACTGAGACCGAAAGGTCAAGCGTGATTCATATAGTAGATATGATCAACGTAGTGATGTTCACCATTGAAAAATACTCCATCTCACGTGATGATCAGACATGGTTTAGTTGATATGGATCACGTGATCACTTAGATGATTAGAGGGATGTCTATCTAAGTGGGAGTTCTTAAGTAATATGATTAATTGAACCTCAATTTATCAAGAACTTAGTACCTGATAGTATTTTTCATGTCTATGTTGTTGTAGATAGATGGCCCGTACTGTTGTTCCATTGAATTTTAATCCGTTCCTAAAGAAAGCTAAGTTGAAAGATGATGGCAGCAATTTCACAGACTGGGTCCGTAACTTGAGGATTATCCTCATTGCTACACAGAAGAATTATGTCCTGGAAGCACCGCTAGGTGACAAACCCACCGCAGGAGCAACACCAGCTGTTGTGAACACCTGGCAGAGCAAAGCTGATGACTACTCGATAGTTCAGTGTGTCATGCTTTACGGCTTAGAACCGGGACTTCAATGACGTTTTGAACGTCATGGAGCATATGAGATGTTCCAGCAGTTGAAGTTAATATTTCAAGCAAATGCCTGGATTGAGAGATATGAAGTCTCCAATAAGTTCCACAGCTGCAAGATGGAGGAGAATAGTTCTGTCAATGAACATATCCTCAGAATGTCTGGGTACCACAACCACTTGACTTAGCTGGGAGTTAATCTTGCTGATGATAGTGTCATTGACAGAGTTCTTCAATCACTGCCACCAAGCTACAAGAGCTTCGTGATGAACTATAATATGCAAAGGATGGATAAGACGATTCCCGAGCTCTTCGCAATGCTAAAGGCTGCGGAGGAAGAAATCAAGAAAGAGCATCAAGTGTTGATGGTCAACAAGACCACCAGTTTCAAGAAAAAGGGTAAAGGGAAGAAAGGAAACTTCAATAAGAACGACAAGCAAGTTGCTGCTCAAGTGAAGAAGCCCAAGTCTGGACCTAATCCTGAGACTGAGTGCTTCTACTGCAAAGGGACTGGTCACTGGAAGCGGAACTGCCCCAAGTATTTGGCAGAGAAGAAGGATGGCAAGGTGAAAGGTATATTTGATATACATATTATTGATGTGTACCTTACTAATTCTCGCAACCTCTACATCTAATATTTGCAACTCGAAACAGGGGCTATGGATTAAGCGAAGATTAGCTAAGGACGTGGTGACGATGCGCGTGGGGAATGGTTCCAAAGTCGATGTGATCGTCGTCGGCACGCTACCTCTACATCTACCTTCGGGGTTAGTTTTAGACCTAAATAATTGTTATTTGGTGCCAGCGTTGAGCATGAACATTATATTTGGATCTTCTTTGATGCGAGACGGTTATTCATTTAAATCGGAGAATAATGGTTGTTCTATTTATATGAATAATATCTTTTATGGTCATGCACCCTTGATGAGTGGTCTATTTTTACTAAATCTTGATAGTAGTGATACACATATTCATAGTATTGAAGCCAAAAGATATAAGTTTAATAATTATAGTGCAACTTATTTGTGGCACTGTCGTTTAGGTCATATTGGCGTAAAGCGCATGAAGAAACTCCATGCTGATGGACTTTTGGAATCACTTGATGCTTGCGAACCATGCCTCTTGGGCAAGATGACTAAGACTCCGTTCTCCGGAATAATGGAGCGAGCAACAGATTTGCTGGAAATAATACATACTGATGTATGCGGTCCAATGAGTGTTGATGCTCGCAGCGGGTATCGTTATTTTCTTACCTTCACAGATGATTTGAGCAAATATGGGTATATCTACTTGATGAAACATAAGTCTGAAACATTTTAAAAGTTCAAAGAATTTCAGAGTGAAGTGGAAAATCATCGTAAAAAGAAAATTAAGTTTCTATGATCTGATCATGGAGGTGAATATTTGAGTTACGAGTTTGGTCTTCATTTCAAACAATGCGGAATAGTTTCGCAACTCACGCCACCTAGAACAGCACAGCATAATGGTGTGTCTGAACGTCGTAACCACACTTTATTAGATATGGTGCGATCTATGATGTCTCTCACTGATTTATCGCTATCGTTTTGGGGTTATGCTTTAGAGACAGCTGCATTCATGTTAAATAGGGCACCATCAAAATCCATTGAGACGACACCTTATGAACTGTGGTTTGGCAAGAAACCCAAGTTGTCGTTTCTTAAAGTTTGGGGCTGCGATGCTTATGTGAAAAAGCTTCAACCTGATAAGCACAAACCCAAATCGGAGAAATGTGTCTTCATAGGATACCCAAAGGAAACTGTTGGGTACACCTTCTATCACAGATCCGAAGGCAAGATATTCGTTGCTAAGAATGGATCCTTTCTAGAGAAGGAGTTTTTCTCGAAAGAAGTGAGTGGAAGGAAAGTAGAACTTGACGAGGTAATTGTACCTACTCCCTTATTGGAAAGTAGTTCATCACAGAAATCAGTTCCAGTGATTCCTACACCAGTAAGTGAGGAATCTAATGATGATCATGAAACTTCTGATCAAGTTACTACCGAACCTCTTAAGTCAACCAGAGTAAGATCCGCACCAGAGTGGTATAGTAATCCTATTCTGGAGGTCATATTACTTGACCATGACGAACCTACGAACTATGAGGAAGCGATGATGAGCCCAGATTCTGCAAAATGACTTGAGGCCAGGAAATCTGAGATGGGATCCATGTATGAGAACAAAGTGTGGACTTTGGTTGACTTGACCGATGATCGGCAAGCCATAGAGAATAAATGGATCTTCAAGAAGAAGACTAACGCTGACGGTAATGTTACTGTCTACAAAGCTCGACTTGTTGCAAAAGGTTTTCGACAAGTTCAAGGAGTTGACTACGATGAGACCTTCTCACCCGTAGCGATGCTTAAGTCCGTCTGAATCATGTTAGCAATTGCCGCATTTTATGATTATGAAATTTGGCAAATGGATGTCAAAACTGCATTCCTTAATGGATATCTTAAAGAAGAGTTGTATATGATGCAACCAGAAGGTTTTGTCGATCCAAAAGGTGCTAACAAAGTATGCAAGATCCAGCAATCCATTTATGGACTGGTGCAAGCCTCTCGAAGTTGGAATATATGCTTTGATAGTGCGATCAAAGTATATGGTTTTATACAGAGTTTTGGAGAAGCGTGTATTTACAAGAAAGTGAGTGGGAGCTCTGTAGCATTTCTGATATTATATGTGGATGACATATTGCTAATCGGAAATGATACTGAATTTCTGAATAGCATAAAAGGATACTTGAATAAGAATTTTTCGATGAAAGACCTCGGTGAAGCTGCTTATATATTGGGCATCAAGATCTATAGAGATAGATCAAGATGCTTAATTGGACTTTCACAAAGCACATACCTTGATAAAGTTTTGAAGAAGTTCAAAAAGGATCAAGCAAAGAAAGAGTTCTTGCCTATGTTACAAGGTGTGAAGTTGAGTCAGACTCAATGCCCGACCACTTCAGAACATAGAGAGAAAATGAAAGTCATTCCCTATGCTTCAGCCATAGGTTCTATAATGTATGCAATGCTGTGTACCAGACCTGATGTGTGCCTTGCTATTAGTTTGGCAGGGAGGTACCAAAGTAATCCAGGAGTGGATCACTGGACAGCGGTCAAGAAACATCCTGAAATACCTGAAAAGGACTAAGGATATGTTTCTCGTTTATGGAGGTGATAAAGAGCTCGTCGTAAACGGTTACATCGATGCAAGCTTTGACACTGATCCGGATGACTCTAAGTCACAAACCGGATACATATTTTTATTAAATGGTAGAGCTGTGAGTTGGTGCAGTTCCAAGCAGAGCGTCGTGGCGGGATCTACATGTGAAGCGGAGTACATAGCTGCTTCGGAAGCAGCAAATGAAGGAGTCTGGATGAAGGAGTTCATATCCGATCTAGGTGTCATACCTAGTGCATCGGGTCCAATGAAAATCTTTTGTGACAATAATAGTGCAGTTGCCTTGGCAAACAAATCAAGATTTCATAAGAGAACCAAGCACATCAAGAGACGCTTCAATTCCATCTGCGATCAAGTCAAGGAGGGAGACATAGAGATTTGCAAGATACATACGGATCTGAATGTTGCAGACCCGTTGACTAAGCCTCTCTCACGAGCAAAACATGATGTAGGATCGAAAGTATGTCTAGAGGGGGGGGTGATTAGACTACTTGACCAAATAAAAATCTAGCCTTTTCCCAATTTTATGTTTTGGCATATTTTAGCAAATTAGCACTAGTCAAGCAATCAACCTACACATGCAAGTCTAAGAGTATAGCAGCGGAATGTAAAACATTACAGATGATGGTAAAGGGAGGAGTTTGGAGGGAGCAAACGCAATGTAGACACAGAGATTTTTGGCATGGTTCCAATAGGTGGTGCTATCGTACGTCCACGTTGGTGGAGACTTCAACCCACGAAGGGTAACAGTTGCGCGAGTCCACGGAGGGCTCCACCCATGAAGGGTCCACGAAGAAGACACCTTGTCTATCCCACCATGGCCATCGCCCACGAAGGACTTGCCTCACTAGGGTAGATCTTCACGAAGTAGGCGATCTCCTTGCCCATACAAACTCCTTGGTTCAACTTCAACAATCTTGTCGGAGGCTCCCAAGTGACACCTAACCAATCTAGGAGACCCACTCTCCAAAAGGTAATAGACGGTGTGTTGATGATGAACTCCTTGCTCTTGTGCTTCAAATGATAGTCTCCCCAACACTCAACTCACTCTCACCAATTTGGATTTGGTGGAAATAAGATTTGAGTGGAAAGCAACTTGGTGAAGGCTAGGGATCAAGATTCATATGGTTGGAATGGAATATCTTGGTCTCAACACATGAGTAGGTGGTTCTCTCTCAGAAAATGAACGTTGGAAGTGTAGGCATGTTCTGATAGCTCTCTATATGAATGAAGAGTGGGTGGAGGGGTTTATATAGCCTCCACACAAAATCTAACCGTTACACACAAATCACCAAACTCGGTGGGACCGAATAATGAAACTCGGTCAGACCGATTTAGTTCAAAATGTGAACGTTAGGCTTTTCAGTGGGACCGACATGTCAACTCGGTGTGACCAATTTCATTAGGGTTTGGTCATAACGTAATATTGGTGATACCGATTACACAAACTCGGTGGGACCGATTTTGGTAATAAGCTAACCAGAGAGTTGGTCAGGCAAACTCGGTGGGACTGAACCGCTCATTTTGGTGAGATCGAAACGTTATGAAAGGGAAACAGAGAGTTTGCATTGCGAACTCGGTGGGACCGATCACTCATCTCGGTTGAACCGAAATGTTATGAAGGGAAACAGAGAGTTGTCAATCCCATCTCGGTGAGACCAAGATCCCTATCGGTAAGACCGAAGTGACTAGGGTTTCTGGTAGTGGCTATGTCAAATGAACTCGGTGGCGCCGGATAGAAAATTTTGGTGGGTACGAGTTTGACTTTTGGTTTGGGACATATGTGGATATGAGCAAGTGGTTGAGGGTTTTTGGAGCATATCACTAAGCATTTTGAGCAAGCAACCCATTAAGCAACACCTCATCCCCTTTTAATAGTATTGGCTTTCCCTATGGACTTAATGTGATCTTGGGTCACTAAAAGTAAAATGTAGAGTCTTCAGCTTTAGAGCTTGAGCCAATCTTTTGTCCTTAGCATTTTGAGGGGTCCACATTTCTAATCCATTCCATGCCAATCATTGAGCCTTCCTGAAATATTTATCTTAAGATATCATTAGCTCAATGAGCTATATGTTGTTAGGAATTACCAAAACCACCCAAGGATAGTTGCACTTTCAATCTCCCCCTTTTTGGTAATTGATGACAACATATAGATCAAAGCTTCGACAAATGATATAAGACTGAAATGCATCGTCTCTTTGAGAAGTATGTGATAAGCAAGAGCTCCCCTAAATTTGTGCATTATTTAAGATTTGCTTTTGAATGCAAATGCACAATCAATTAGGATCATGGGTTACTCTTTCATGTCACATACATCTTTGTGGAGCGCTCAAAATGATGGAAATTAAAAGCATGCACTCATCACCAAGCAAAGTGAATGATCATATATGGGATATTAGAGATAATATCATCTAGGCAATCATTAAAGTAGCATATGATCAAACACATGATCAAACAAGTATCTCACACAAACATAGAGTATCAACCAAGCACACAATAAAGTTCAACCAAAAGCAAGAGAGACAAAGAAGCAAAAACACACTCTCTTTCGAAGCCTATGATCTATACATTTCTCCCCTTTTGGCAACAAGTTACCAAAAAGTTCGAAAGTTCATAGTGTTATGCGTCTCTCAGGCTTGGTCTTTGGGAGGTGGTGTAGAGTGAACTCCAAGGATGAAGGCATCTGTTGATGTAGTTGGAGCTGGTGGGTTGGCTGCTGGAGGTGGCACTGAAGTTGTAGCTCCTGGTGCTGACGATGTAGCTGTAGAATCTGGTACTGGCACTGCAGCAGACCTTTGACTCCTTGGCACACGCTGAAAAGCATCCGTAGTTGCCCTTCCTCCCCTCTGCTAAGCTTCCTCCTGGAGCTGCTCAACTGCAGTCTGTATCTCAGTCACCTTGAGGTCAAGATCATAGAATTTTGTCTCAACAATCCTTTCAAAGCTCTCTTGATTCTGAGTCAGGGTGGCCAAGCCTTTCTCAGTCCTCAATGTTGCTTGTATCAGATAACCCAATTGATCTTGTTTGCTTTTTAGGAACACCTGAGATGCTTCCTCAGCAGTTGGCATCCTTGCAGCTTTCTCTGCCTTAGCCTTAGCTCTCTTTTCTTGTGCTTGTGCTGATGAAGGTTCATTCTCATTCGTCACAACTATGATATCTTCAAGTTCTGGGTGCAAAGGTAAGTGCTCCTTGTCCAACAGGTAGGTGCATGTGCCCATCTTTGAGCTGATGAGCTCCTGAATGTTTGGCGCATACCCACAAGATCTTTTCTGATATGTTGATGTCCTCTTGATTGTCTCTACAATCAGACTCATGACCTTGAATTTTTGAGGTACATTAAAGATTTGCAGCAAGTTGATGGAATGTCCTCTAATCATCTTGTGATCTCCAGACTTGGGTAGAAAAGTATGCCTTAAGATGGTGTTGATAGTGGGTAGACCAGACAACAAATAGTGTACAGATCCAAGCCTGTGTGTCTCCAAAGCATTATCAGGGATCTCTTTGTACATGTTTGCCATAGAGTTGTGGTCTTTCTTCTTCTTGGCATACACATCCAAATCATCATCATGTTCCTCCAGGGCATTGATCAACTTGGCCCATTCTTCAACAGTTGATTGGTACCTCACACCTTCAGACATCCATACCATCCTTCCATCTGGATAGAAATGAGTAGTGGAGTAAAATTGCATAACTAGCTCATCATTCCATTTGGTCAACTTTTGACCCACAAACTCATCAACTCCACAAGCTCTGGAGCTGTCATGTACACCTGGAAAATAGTCTTCATTCTCATCAATGTATTCCCAATCGACCCATTTCACATCGCAGACAATTGGCTTCTTGTCAAGAAGAATAGTCTCATAGAAATCCTGCTGTTCCTTGGTGTGGAACCTATAGTCTACAGTAGTCCTCCTCCTCACAGCATAAGGATCAGACAGTCTCTACAATCTCAATCCTGCATCTTTTCTGATGTTCATGTCCTCGGCTACTGGATGATCATCATTGTGGTCTGGAATCTTGGGTTTCAGTTTTCTTAGCACTAGGGCTTCATCATCCACTTCTTCAGCTTCAGGCACTAGGGCCTTGTTCTTCTCTTCAGCTGGAATGTTTTTGGTGCTTCTCTTGGGCTTAGACATGGTGGTTTGAGCAGCAGCTTTGGGAGCAGTTTTGGGCTTTGAAGCAGTAGCCCCTGATTTGATAGCATCTCCCATAAGCTTTTGTGACTTGGGTGCTGGAGCAGCATCCTCTTCCTCTTCATCTTCTTCTGGCTCTCTCATGTTGGAGGATCTACCAAGAACTCTGGCAGTGGTCTTCTTGACCCCCTCCTTCCTCTTCTTGCCATCTCCAGCCTCTTTGGGTTCAAGAATGAACTCCATGGTTTCTTGAGTGGAGGCTCTGGCCTTATACATAGGAATCCTTTTTGCAGGTGCCTTCTTGTTCAACCCTGGTTTGGTTGTTGCAGCTATGTCATACTCTTTCTTCAGCACCTTCTTCTTGGAGCTAACTTCCTCTTTAGTGGCCACATAGTACTCATCTTCAGAATCTGAGGTTTTCTTCTTCCTTGACCTGGTGGCTGCCTTTGGCAAATTACTGGGAGTGCTCCTGCTGCCATCATCTGAGGTACTTGAGGGACTAGTGCCCTCACTCAATTGCACTTGCTCTTCTGATCTGTTTTGGCTATCACTCTGGTCTAACATCTTGGCAATCAAACTGACAACCCTGTGAATAGATATAGATGAGGTAGAATATATAAGCATCACAAAATGCAGAGTTTTTGCAAAATTGATGACTCAAAAACTTAGTTTTAGTTCTCCACAGAAAGCATTTTGGAGCTACCAATTTGTTAAACTCGGTGATACCGAAGCAATTTTGGAACCTAAACTAGGGAACTCGGTCAGACTGAGTCACAGTTCGGCGGCACCGAGACTGCTAGGGTTTCACAAAGAATCCAACTCGGTCACACCGATTTGCAATTTTCGGTCAGACCGAAAAGCGCATGTGCAATGGCCTAAGCCAAATCAGTGAGACTGATTTGTACAACTCGGTCGGTCTGAGATGAGTTCGGCGGAAACCTAACCCTAAATTTTCGAATCAAACCTAACCTAAAGGATGTTTTCTGTGGCTAGATTGTTTTCATACGTGGTAAAGATCATGGAAAAGCAATGTGCTATTAATCGGAGTAAGGAAATAGCACAAAGAGTCAAACCCATACCCTAGTTCGGCGGGAGTTCTCTAGGGCGACAACGGCAGAGCAAAATTCCGTTGACGGTGAAAGAAACCAGCGGGGGGAGGTCGCTGGCGGTGAGGAGACAATCCAGAGACCCGAGGAGGCAGAGCAGGAGACACATAGGCTGAGGAGGTTTGAAGAAGTTTCCAAATTCTCAGCCGTGGGTTTATATATCCCAACCCTGTCGGTGTGACCGAGTGGAACAACTCGGTGGCACCGATATGCGGAATCGCAAGCGGTTACTGCAACTCGGTGTGACCGAAAAGTTCAAATCGGTTGCACCGAGATGGAAAACCTAGATCAACTTAGTGAACTCGGTGCGACCGAAGTGGATGACTCGGTCATACCGAAATGCACAAAGAGTTTGGAAGTTTAAGTCTATGACGAATCGGGGACTCCGAGTGCCCCTCACACAGAGTGGTTCAAATCTGACTTGATCAAACTTTGTGATGTAGCATGAATAGAGTTTGAGACGAGAAAAGCATAGATACCTAGAGGAGGTTCTTAGGCATTCTTGTTGATCCACTTGGCAAAAGAGAAAATGCCAAACAATTAAAACAACAAGTGGATGTCCTCAAATGTGTAAAATATGCAATCAACATGCTCACACAATAAAATGGCAAATGAAATATGTGATGGAGCATGCACAAACACTCTAGCATCTATCAAGCAATTAGCAATGACTAGGTCATCTATATATGAGTATATTGACTGAGGAGTCAAATGAGAACATTTGATCATAGGTCATACTCATCGTTTAAGCACAAGTGGGGTTGCCACTTTTACATAAAGCATTGTTGTGTCCACACCTTTAGAGTTGCTTTAGCTCAATTGATTAGAGTAAATCTCCCCCTAGATGTGATATCCCCCTAAGAGGGATGAACTAACCTTGGGTTTTGTCAATGATGACTTCATGTAGGTGTTGAAGATGTAGATGCTCAATGTTGATGTAGATCATTCGGAGGAATCCATTGGAGTGAGTTGCACTTTCAATACCTACATGCGTTAGTCCCACAAGGAACAAACAAGGATATCCATAGACATAGAGTGATGTTCACATAAGATGATGTCCATGAAAGCATTAGGTTACCTTTTCCCTTGTCTTACCAACAAGAGGGTTTGTGACTCCTAGAACTAGTGCAAGATGTGGACGTTGTTTGCACATGTCCTTGCCAAAAGATATGAGTGAAATATGTTGGCGGAGTCACCCTCAAGAACTCTCTAGTTCTTCTTCTTCGAGATCCACATCATCTTGATGGGAATCCTTGGAGTTGTAG
Organism: Triticum urartu; assembly: GCF_003073215.2. Taxonomy (NCBI): domain Eukaryota; kingdom Viridiplantae; phylum Streptophyta; class Magnoliopsida; order Poales; family Poaceae; genus Triticum; species Triticum urartu. Next base: position 655,896,667 of record NC_053024.1, on the reverse strand, counting down.
TCGTACTTGATGTAGTCTTGGGAACCCACTTGACCAAGGCCTTGGGAGCTTCTTTAAATGCATCAATCTCCTCTTGAAGATTGTCCTTCCCTTTTGGCTTGTGGTCTTGTGGTGGAAGATCATCTTGAGATTGTGTCCCTTAGAAAGAAGTTGGATCATACTTCTCTTGTTGAGGAAAAAACTTCGTCTTGGGGTATTGATCTTCTTCCCACTCAACTCCATTGGCATTGAACTTTCGTTCAAAACCAATTCCTTGATTCTTCCGGTGCCTTCCTTGCTTGCATACAATTTCCTCATATTGCTTACTTCCGGCAAGACTCTTATAGACACCTTTCTCTATAATTCCCTTCAATAAGTTGTTTTCTTGATCAAGTGTAACTTGGCTAAGAGAATCATTAGTGGAATCAAGAGAACTACTAGAAGCAACAACATTGGATTTAGCATGATTATTGTTACTACTAGAAGAAGAATCTTTCTTACTCTTGTTGCTAGATTTAACTTGTGGCATGTAAGTAGACAAGAGTAAACGCTTGGCAATGTAAGAAGAACTTTTTTGTGAATATCATCATTGATTGCCTTTAAGAAATCATGCTCTTGCTCAAGGTTGAGCTTTGCAAAACGTAATTTTTCATGAGTCTTTAAAAGTTCTCGATGATCTTCCAAGGTAGTTTCATGAGCTAACTTAAGAGTGTTTAGTTCTTTAGTCAGACGCTCAATCTCCTTCTTACCATCGTCATTCGTTTTATCTTTATTAGCATGATTAATAGCAAGTTCATCATAGTTTTCATAACTAGAGTTGTCAACAAGTAAATCATCATCTCCTAGCAAATCATCCTCATCACTATTGAAATCAACATACTCGGGGTGTGATACCTTTGGGCCTTTAGCCATGAAGCATCTTCCAATTCTTTCATTTGGTGAGTCAAATATGTCGTAGGAGTTGGTTGACACAAGTGCTAAACCCGCAACACCTTCATCTTGAGTATATTCGGAGTCGGAGTGGTAACTTCTCTCGGAGTGATTGTCGTAGTCGGAGCCGGATACCCATTCACCAACATGAGCTTGATGTCTTCGTTTTGTGTAGCTCCTTGATGATTTGTCCTTCCTTCCCGAATCCTTGCTTCTCCATGATGTTCTTCGTTCATAACGGTCATCTCTACTCCTTCTCTCTCTAGGTGGTGATTCTTCTCTTCTACTTCTCCTTTTGGGTGAATCTTCTCTTCTTTTGTAGGGAGCCGTACACTCATTGGAGTAGTGCCCGGGTCTTCCACAATTGTAGCACTTACATTCACGACTTGAAGATCTTTTGTCATTCTAGGACCTTGAGTTGGAACTTTTCTCCTTGCTTCTACTCTTGTAGAACTTGTTGAAGTTCTTCACCATTAGGCTCAATTCTTCATTTAAGGCTTGTTTCTCACTTGATGATGTAGGAGCATCACATGAGGCTTTGTAAGCACCACTTGACTTGTTGTGAAGCTCTTCCTTATCCTTGAGTGACATCTCATGAGCAACAATTCTTCCAATGACTTCCGTTGGCTTGAGATCTTTGTAATTGGGCATCATTTGAATCAATGTACACACGGTATCATATTTTCCATCCAAGGCTCTTAAGATCTTCTTGATGATGAATCTATCGGTCATCTCTTCACTTCCTAAGCCGACAATCTCATTTGTGATGAGAGCAAGCCTAGAGTACATTTCAGTGACACCTTCACCATCCTTCATTTTGAACTTGTCAAGTTGACTTTGAAGCACATCCAATTTGGATTCCTTGATGGAGTCGGTACCTTCGTGCATATCAATCAAAGTATCCCAAATTTCCTTTGCATTCTCAAGACGGTTGATTTTGTTGAATTCTTCGGGGCACAATCTATTGAAGAGAATATCACAAGCTTGAGCATTGTATTGCAGCATCTTCAACTCTTCCGCGGTAGCTTCACGGTTTGGTTCTCTCCCATCAAAGAATTCACCTTGCAAGCTAATACACACAATAGCCCAAACGACGGGGTTATGTCCAGGAATATGCATTTTCATCTTATGCTTCCAACTAGCAAAATTAGTACCATCAAAGTAAGGACCTCTACGGTGGTAATTTCCCTCGCTAGATGCCATACTCTCCTAGGTTGTGAAACCAAGTCTATGATCACCAAACGCTATGGAAATCAAGGCAAATGGAGACCAAAGCTCTGATACCACTTGTAGGATCGAAAGTATGTCTAGAGGGGGGGTGATTAGACTACTTGACCAAATAAAAATCTATCCTTTTCCCAATTTTAAGTATTGGCATATTTTAGCAACTTAGCGCTAGTCAAGCAATCAACCTACACATGCAAGTCTAAGAGTATAGCAGCGGAATGTAAAACATTGCACACGAAGGTAAGGGGAGGTGTCGGTGTCAAAACCGGCGGATCTCGGGTAGGGGGTCCAGAACTGTGCGTCAAGGCCGGATGGTAACAGGAGACAAGGGACACGATGTTTTTACCCAGGTTCGGGCCCTCTCGATGAAGGTAATACCCTACTCCTGCTTGATTAATATTGATGATATGGGTAGTACAAGAGTTGATCTACCACGAGATCAAGGAGGCTAAACCCTAGAAGCTAGCCTATGGTATGATTGTTGTGTATGGAGTTGATTCTGTCCTACGGACTACAACCCTCCGGTTTATATAGACACGGATAGGGTTAGGGTTACATAGAGTCGGTTACAATGGTAGGAGATCTTGAATATCCGCACCGCCAAGCTTGCCTTCCACGCCAAGGAAAGTCCCTTCCGGACACGGGACGGAGTCTTCAATCTTGTATCTTCATAGTCCAGGAGTCCGGCTGAAGGTATAGTTCGGCTATCCGAACACCCCCTAATCCAGGACTCCCTCAGTAGCCCCTGAACCAGGCTTCAATGACGATGAGTCTGGCGCGCAAATTGTCTTTGGCATTGCAAGGCGGGTTCCTCCTCCAAGCCCTTCATAGAAGGTTGTAAACACCAAGAGTAGTGTCCGGTTCTGCAAAATAAGCTTCCACATATTGCCATAGAGAGAATAATATTAACACAAATCAAATCTGCTGACGTATTCCGCAGTGCGTCATCACACTACAGCCAAGTTCTTCATCCGAATCGTTTTCACCTTTCCACCTCAGCATGTTTCGCGAGGCGGTTTCCTTGGCACGTCTTGTCAAAGCAGAGATCGTGTACCCCTCTTTTACGGGATTCTCATCAATACGGACGTGGGTAACCCAACCGCGCCACTTATCACGGCGCTTGGGAGGCAAGTGAGTTTTACTAGGCAGGCGGGGATGCACAACCGCATCCGCCCATATAAGGGGACAAGGATCCACCTTTTTTACCTATGCCTTCTTCCTCTCTTGCCTACCCATCTCTCGCGCACCCGAGCTCTAGCGCCCAAGCCCGCACCTCCCACCTCAACCTTCTCCAGCAATTTCCGGAGCGGGAGGCAAGTGGATGGTCTCCTCCGTCACGGAGCGCAAAGTTAAGAAGCTAAGGAAGGCCGGGTATCTGTCCAAGGACATCGCGCACCGGCTTCCCGAAGAGGGGCAGCTTATCCCCACCCCAAGGCCCCATGAGAGGGTAGTATTTCTCCTCCATTTCCTCCGCAGACTGGGTTTTCCACTCCACCCATTTGTCCGGGGGCTCATGTTCTACTATGGCCTGGATTTCCACGATCTGGCTCCGAACTTTGTCCTCAACATCTCGGCGTTTATCGTCGTGTGCGAGGCCTTTCTCCGCGTCCCCCCTCATTTCGGCTTCTGGCTCAAGACCTTCAACGTCAAGCCCAAGGTGGTGGGCGGCAGCCAGGCGGAGTGCGGAGCCGCTATGGCGGGTAAGATGGCCAACGTCCTATGGTTCGAGGGCTCTTTCGTGGAGACCCTAAAGGGATGGCAATCCGGGTGGTTTTATATCACCGAGCCGCGCGATCCGGAATGGACCGCAGCCCCCGAGTTCCGATTCGGACCCCCCACGCGGCTTATGTCTTGGAAAGAGACGGGCCTGTCATGGGGTGACGAAAAAGAGGTGACTGGATTGCAAACATGCATCCAGTCCCTGGTGAACAAGCCAATCCGGCTTGTTAATATAATCCAGGTTATGCTCGTCCGCCGGATCCTCCCGTGCCAACACCGGGATTTTAATCTATGGGAGTTCGACCCGGTGCAGCATCAAACCCTCAGCAGGCTCTTCGACACAACGTACAAGGACGCCTGGAAGATGCTATTCAAGGGCGCCAAGGCTCCCGCATCCGCTTCCGAGGACCGCGGATACAGCTCGCAGCGTCACGCTAGCAAGGTATGCCATCTACACCTTTTACAGGATGTTAAGCTTTTTTCATAGTTTGACTCTATGCGGGATCTAAACTCCCTTACCTTTGACAGCCTTGGCGGGCGATAGCCGAACCGATTAACTGTCTGGCTCCGCTGCCCGAAGACCCAGCCCCAGCTCTACTAGCGAAGCTGCTGACTCCGGCGCCTTATGTGGTGCCGGATAAGAAGGCCAAGAAGAAGAAGACCACAGGTGCTCGAAAGACTGCCCGCAACGTGGTGGTGTCGGACTCGTCGTCTGACGAGTCCGAGACACCCTCCTCCCGCGAAAACGAGGAGGAGGAAGAAGAAAACTCTCCCCCCCCAGCGGAGGGAGGAGAGAAGAGGAAGGCCGCCCCAACGGGGGAGGCCGAGGGGTCTAGGAAAAGGAAGACCCCTCCGCGGGACTGCGCCCCCAACGCCGAAGAGGGCGAAGAGGAGTGGCCAAACAGGGCCAAGCGTCCGGCGAAATCATAAGTTCGGATATTAGAGTAACTCATGATGTTCCTTTGTTGCACAGCTTTCCCTAATGTCGAATGTAATTATGCAGTCTGCCCCGGGCCGAACTCAACGAGTCGTCGAGCGGCTCCCTGGATTCATCGGACGTGAACTCCGTTCCGCCCGCTGTCTCCCCCCGCACTGCGGACGACGCCGAAGTGGCGTCATGACAAGCTCCAGGGCAGGAGGAAGTGGTCCTGGAGGAGCCGCAAGGCAACCTCCCGGACTCCAGGAGTAAAGGGGACAAGACCCCCCAGGGCTCCAAGTCCGGCTTTGAGCCGGACACCATGCCAGAATCTTCAACAATTCCGGACCACGGCAGGAGAACTCCTTCCAAGAGGAGCAAGCCTTCTGAGCCGGCAGCCTCCATCCAACCGGAGGCGCCGGACAATCTGCTAGAGGTGCTTGAAGGCGCCTCCATCGACGAGGAGCACCGTACTATTATGAGTACGGTGATCCGAAAGGTTCAGTCCGCCAAGAGCGGACTGACTGAAGCTTGCGCTAGCCTTCTAACAGGCTTCAAGGTAAGTAAAAATATGTAAAAATATTACCGCATAGACAGTAGCCCCTGATGCTCTGTTTGGCGTTCGGAAAGAAAAGCCGAATAGAGGATCTATTAAATTTCGCAGGAGTCTAACAATAAGGAGTCAATCTGCGTATGCAGGCTTCGCTGCTATCCACCGCCGCATTGACGGTGGAGGTGGGTGTCCTGAAACAGGACCTCGAGCGGACCGAGCAAGAGCTCGGCCTGGCCAAGCGGCAGCTCAAGGAAAAATAAGGTAAGAAATACCTTACAGAAAAAGTGCCTATAGAGAGGCGTGATTGCAAAAGAGAAATAACAGGATTGTACTGCTTATTGTAGGGGCCATGATGGAGGTGGCGACCCTCAAGCAGGCGCTGACCGAGGCCGAAAGGAAAACGGCCGCGGAGCGCACCGAGCAAGAGAAACTTGGGGCTCAGGTCGGCGAGGTGCAGCAAGAGCTTCAGGCTCTCATGAAAAAACATGAGAGTTTGGAGCTTGAGTCAAAGACCCAAGCGTCCGAGCTCGCGGCGGCCCTTGAGACTGCCAAGTCTGCCAAGGCCGAAGCCCAAAAGGCCCTCCAAGAGTTGGAGGAGATGAAGAAGATAGCAGCAGGTAAGGCATTCTTCATGCAAAGCAGAAATATAAAAGTAAACTACTTGTTACTTACCCAAATCCGGAGCTCTCCAGGGGCATTCGCAGATCTTCCCCGCAGCGTATCTGCCGCCGCCGCATTCTACCGAGCCGAAGAGGGCAGCTCGACAGAGAGGGTGTTCTGGTCTCAGTATGCTGAGGCCGGACACCCTGTGCCCTTGAGCGACCAGCTGAAACAGTTGGTCGAGCTCCACAAGGCGGCCGAACAGGCCATGAAGGGCTTCATAGTTCGGCTGTGGCCCGGAGAGGCCCTACCTGGGAGCTACTTCGGGCTGGTGCGGTTGCTGGTGGAGGCCTGTCCAAGGCTCGAGGTCATCAAGCGGTTCGTCTCCATCGAAGGAGCCCATAGGGCCCTTGCCCGTGCGAAGGTGCACTGGGGTAAGCTGGACGGTGAGAAGCTTGTGAGGGACGGGCCGCCGCCGGGGAAGGAGCATCGCAAGCCCGAGAACTACTATAAGGATGTTCTTTCGGGTGCCCGCCTTGTGGCGGATGAATGTACTAAGGATGTAATTTTTGAATGAACTTGCTCGTGTTTATCTTGTGCGCTAAAAACTTGTTCATAGGCGCTAAGCAATGCTTGTTGAATTTAAAATATTATTTTCTGTGCGGCCGTTTATCAAAAATTGAGAGATGGCCAGTCGTCGGCTTCTGCCCCCATGCCACTAGTGCTGGGGTGTTCGGGATAAACCTGAGCGCTCTTTTTCCCATAGTTGGGTCCTTCGAGGGAGGCGCTCAGCACAACGAACCAGGCAATCGGACTATAATGCTTGAACACTCTCACTTAGCCATAGAACTTTATAATTTTAAATTTCGGCGAAGCCCCTAGTTCGGAAGACCGAGTTCGGGGCGCTATCCATGCCTTGGCCGGACAAATCCGGCTCCTCGCTCGAAGCGGCATAAGTCTTTAAGGACTCGAAAAACCTCTCGAACAGCGACCGGTCTCTCGCCTCATCATGACAGTTAGTTTTAGCTTTCTCCACTGAGGTGCTTAACCCAGCTCAACCGGGGCACAATCGCAGTGGTTCTCCTAGTGCTACCTTAGCCGATATAGCAGAACGTAAGGCACCAAAACATAGGAGCCGGGCAAACCCAACTATTGACCCAAATCATGATTCGGAGCCGATGCATATAGTGCTATAAGTTCGGGGTGCCGCACTTGTGAAAATGTACGGACTTCCCACGCCATATTGAAGGGTACTGAAGCCCCTGGCGTATTTGCCGTACCACCGTGTACGGGTGCAACATGTCATTAATGAACATATATAAAAGAAAGTAATGCAGAAAATAGACAAAGGCTATGCATTGTTTATATAAAGGCTGCTGTCAGAGCAGAACGATACAAGTGGTATTGTTATCAAAAAGAAATTGGACTATTTAGTGTGTCCTGACCAGGGGCAGGCCGCGGAATTGTATTTAAAACAGGTATACCGCTCGTAACAGAGACCACCTGGGAGTTCCATAATGCGGCATGGCTTGTCTACCTCGCTGGAGCTTGCATCGTTTGTGCGGCAGTCGAATTTCCAAACAGGTCGTCCGAAGAATGGAGACCTGAAAGTAAGAAAAAATTAAAAAGGAATCCGGCAGCCCCTAGTTCGTTTTAAGCCGTACGTTGGGCAAGCCGTTATTATGCCCCTTCCCCTGTGCCCATGGTATTTCAAGGGCATAGTTATGTACGCGAGGTACTGGTTTCGTTATGTCACGAGAGCTGGGGTTGGGGCCACATTGCTATGCTTGCTCAGAGTGTGCCAGGCGGTCCTGCTGTAGGTTACACCGGGCGCGCTTGGCAGTGTCTAGCTTTTTGATGGCCGGACTGGAGAACTGCCTGAGAAGGCTACTTTGTACCTCCGCTGCGGGAGCCGCCGTGTGCTCCTCCGTACGGAGGGAGCGTTCGGTGTTTCCGTTGACCGTGATTACTCCTCGAGGGCCTGGCATCTTGAGCTTGAGATATGTGTAGTGCGGCACCGCATTGAATTTTGCAAATGCAGTTCGTCCGAGCAAGGCGTGATAGCCGCTGCAAAACGGGACGGGATTATATCGAAGATTAATTCTTTGCTTCAGAAATTGTCCAGAGATCCGAAGACCACATCAAGTGTTACTGAGCCTGTACAGTTGGCTTCTACACCTGGTATAACGCCTTTAAAGGTCGTTTTTGTGGGCTTAATCCTTGAGGGATCTATGCCCATTTTCCGCACTGTATCTTGATAAAGCAGGTTCAGGCTACTGCCGCCGTCCATGAGGACTCTTGTGAGATGAAATCCGTCGATGATTGGGTCGAGAACCAATGCGGCGAAGCCGCCATGACAGATGCTAGTGGGATGGTCCCTTCGATCAAAAGTGATCGGGCAGGAGGACCATGGGTTGAACTTTGGGGCGACTGGCTCCATCGCGTATACGTCCCGTATCGCACGCTTCCGCTCCCGCTTGGGAATGTGGGTTGCGTATATCATGTTCACCGTCCGCACTTGTGTGGGAAAACCCTTCTGTCCATTGTTGTTCGGCGGCTTGGGCTCCTCCTCGTCGTCGTTGTGTAGCCCCTTGTCTCTGTTTTCGGCCCTTAACTTGCCTGCCTGCTTGAACACCCAACAATCCCTGGTAGTGTGATTGGCTGGCCTTTCGGGGGTGCCATGTATCTGGCACGAGCGGTCGAGTATTCGGTCCAAACTGGACGGGCCCTGAGTATTCTTTTTGAATGGCTTTTTCCGCTGACCGGATTTATAGCCTTTGAATCCGGCATTGACTGTCGTGTCTTCATTGTTGTCGCTGCTAACGCGGCGTTTTTGCTTATTCCGACGTGTCCTGCCACTTTTGTCCTTGGTATCCGAATTACCAGGGTTTTTTGATAAGTTGTTGCTGCGAGCTAGCCAGCTGTCTTCTCCCGTGCAAAAGCGGGTCATGAGTGTCGTGAGGGCTGCCATGGATTTCGGCTTTTCCTGTCCCAGGTGCCGGGCAAGCCACTTGTCGCGGATGTTATGCTTGAAGGCTGCTAGGGCCTCTGCGTCCGGATAGTCGACTATCTGGTTTTTCTTTGCTAGGAACCGTGTCCAGAATTGTCTGGCCGATTCTTCTGGCTGCTGAATTATGTGGCTTAAGTCGTCGGCATCCGGTGGTCGCACGTAAGTACCCTGGAAGTTGTCGAGGAATGCAGCTTCCAGGTCCTCCCAAGAACCAATTGAGTCTGCTAGCAAGCTGTTAAGCTAATGCCGGGCCGGTCCTTTAAGTTTGAGCGGGAGGTATTTGATGGCGTGTAGATCATCGCCGCGTGCCATGTGGATGTGGAGGAGATAATCCTCGATCCATACCGCCGGATCTGTTGTGCCATCATATGATTCGATGTTTACGGGTTTGAAACCTTCTGGGATTTTATGATCCATTACTTCATTCGTGAAGCATAGCGGGTGTGCGGCGCCTCTGTACTGGGCTATATCACGACACAGCTCGGAAGAGCTATGTCTGTTGTGTTCGGCTCGGCCGGATTTGTTGTATCCGGAGTGAAGATCATTGTCACATGCCGTAGGGCGCCTGCGCGATCCGTAGATCGATCTTGTTTGTCTTGCCTTATCCTCCAGTATGTCTCGCAAGTCGGGCGCATTTTCCCGTGCCTTAGTTGAGCGGCATCGGGGCATGGCTTGGGTGGAGGGCCGAGAGGCCTCTCTGTCGCGGCCGCGAGGTGGGCGGTCTGCCATGTCATGCGCTGGTGATGTAGGTGCTTCCTCCTCTAATTGGGGTAGCGGCATGCGCCTCGGGTAACTCTTGGAGGGGCCTTCGAGTTCATACTCTTCAACCGCAAGGACTTCAGTCCATCTGTCAGCTAGCAAATCTTGGGCAGCTCGAAGCTGTTGCTACTTTTTCTTGAGGCTGCTTGCCGTGGCTAAAAGCCTGCGTTTAAAACGCTCTTGTTCGGCGGGGTCTGATGGTATGACGAATTCGTCGTCATCGAGGCTTGCCTCGTCCTCGGAGGGAGGCGTATAGTTATCGTCCTCGACCTCTCGGTCTGCCGCTCTCTCATGAGGGATGGCTTTTCCATCTTCCTGTGCCGAATCTTGCTGAGGTGGGTGTTCTTCGGCGCTATCCGGGGTAGTACTATCTCCCGTGCCAGAATCACCGTTTTTGCTTTGGCGGGATTTAGAGCGGCGCCGCTGACGCCGGCGCTTTGGCTGTTTCTTGGGGGCGTTATCCCCCTCTGTTCCCTTGCCATCTCCATCTTTTGGAGTATCCACCATATATATGTCATATGACGAGGTGGCCTTCCAGCGCCCTACAGGTGCTGATTCCAGTTCGTCTCCTACATCGTCGTCCATGCCGTCGATGTCTTCGGAGCCAAAGTCAAGCATGTCGGTTAGATCGTCGACAGTGGCTATGAAGTGGGTGGTGGGTGGGCTTTGAATTTCTTCATCGTCCGTATCCCATCCTCGCTGACCGTAGTTCGGCCAGGGCTCTCCTGATAAGGAGAGAGACTTAAGAGAGTTCAGGATGTCGCCAAAGGGCGGATGCTAAAAGATGTCTGCGGCTGTGAACTCCATTATCGGCGCCCAATCGGATTCGATTGGCAGGGGCGCGGGGGGTTCGGAGTCCAGGGAGGAGTCCGGATCCTCGGAGTCACGGCTCGTGCAGAGTGCGAGGCTGGAGTTCGGCTCGATCGCCTCTGAGATGGCAGCCCCTGAGGCAGCGTCCAACTGCTGATCCTCGATCGGCGCAGTAGGCTTCAAATCAATGGTCGAAACCAGTGCACGTGCAGCCTCCAAAGCGCTTTTCGGCGGCAGAGCTACATCATGCCCATCGAGACAGTGCGGCGCGCTTGGCTGTGGCTCGAATCCGTCGAAGATCAAGTCCTCGCGGATGTCGGCCGTGTAGTTTAGGCTTCCAAACCTGACCTGATGGCCAGGGGCGTAGCTTTCGGTCTGCTCAAGGTGGCCGAGCGAATTGGCCCGCAGAGCGAAGCCGCCGAAGACGAAGATCTGTCCGGGGAGAAAAGTCTCACCCTGGACCGCATCGTTGTTGATGATCGAAGGAGCCATCGGGCCTGAAGGCGAGGACACAGAGGAACTCTCAATGAAAGCACTAATGTTGGTGTCAAAACCGGCGGATCTCGGGTAGGGGGTCCCGAACTGTGCGTCAAGGCCGGATGGTAACAGGAGACAAGGGACACGATGTTTTTACCCAGGTTCGGGCCCTCTCGATGGAGGTAATACCCTACTCCTGCTTGATTAATATTTATGATATGGGTAGTACAAGAGTTGATCTACCATGAGATCAAGGAGGCTAAACCCTAGAAGCTAGCCTATGGTATGATTGTTGTGTATGGAGTTGATTCTGTCCTACGGACTACAACCCTCCGGTTTATATAGACACCGGATAGGGTTAGGGTTACATAGAGTCGGTTACAATGGTAGGAGATCTTGAATATCCGCACCGCCAAGCTTGCCTTCCACGCCAAGGAAAGTCCCTTCCGGACACGGGACGGAGTCTTCAATCTTGTATCTTCATAGTCCAGGAGTCCGGCTGAAGGTATAGTTCGACTATCCGAACACCCCCTAATCCAGGACTCCCTCGGGAGGAGTTTGGAGGGAGCAAACGCAATGTAGACACGAAGATTTTTGGCATGGTTCCGATAGGTGGTCCTATCGTACATCCACGTTGGTGGAGACTTCAACCCACGAAGGGTAACGGTTGCGAGAGACCACGAAGGGCTCCACCCATGAAGGGTCCACGATGAAGCAACCTCGTCTATCTCGCCATAGCCATCGCCCACGAAGGACTTGCCTCACTAGGGTAGATCTTCACGAAGTAGGTGATCTCCTTGCCCATACAAACTCCTTGGTTCAACTCCACAATCTTATCGGAGGCTCCCAAGTGACACCTAACCAATCTAGGAGACACCGCTCTCCAAAAGGTAATAGACGGTGTGTTGATGATGAACTCCTTGCTCTTGTGCTTCAAATGATAGTCTCCCCAACACTCAACTCTCTCTCACTGATTTGGATTTGGTGGAAATAAGATTTGAGTGGAAAGCAACTTGGATAAGGCTAGAGATCAAGATTCATATGGTTGGAATGGAATATCTTGGTCTCGACACATGAGTAGGTGGTTCTCTCTCAAAAAATGAATGTTGGAAGTGTAGGCATGTTTTGATAGCTCTCTCTACGAATAAAGAGTGGGTGGAGGGGTATATATATAGCCTCCACACAAAATCTAACCGTTACACACAAATCACCAAACTCGCTGGGACCAAATAATGAAACTTGGTCAAACCGATTTAGTTCAAAATGTGAACGTTAGGCTTTTCAGTGGGACCGACATGTCAACTTGGTGTGACCGATTTCATTAGGATTAGAGCATAACGTAATCTTGGTGAGACCGATTACACAAACTCGTTGGGACCGATTTTGGTAATAAGCTAACCAGAGAGTTGGCCAGGCAAACTCGGTGGGACCGAATTGTTCATTTCGGTGAGACCGAAACGTTACGAAAGGGAAACATAGAGTTTGCATTGCGAACTCGGTGGGACCGATCGCTCATCTCGGTTGTACCGAAATGTTATGAAGGGAAATAGAGAGTTTGCAATCCCATCTCGGTGAGACCGAGATCCCTATCGGTAAGACCGAAGTGACTAGGGTTTCTGTCAGTGGCTACGTCAAATGAACTCGGTGGCGCCGGATAGAAAATTTCGGCGGGGCCGAGTTTGACTTTTGGTTTGGGACATATGTGGATATGAGAAAGTAGTTGAAGGTTTTTGGAGCATATCACTAAGCATTTTTAGCAAGCAACCCATTAAGCAACACCTCATCCCCTTTTAATAGTTTTGGCTTTTCCTATGGACTAAATGTGATCTTGGGTCACTAAAAGTAAAATGTAGAGTCTTGAGCTTTAAAGCTAGAGCCAATCTTTTGTCCTTAGCATTTTGAGGGGTCCACATTTCTAATCCATGTCATGCCAATCATTGAGCTTTCCTGAAATATTTATCTTGAGATATCATTAGCTCAATGAGCTATATGTTGTTAGGAATTACCAAAACCACCCAGGGATAGTTGCACTTTCAATCTCCCCATTTTTGGTTATTGATGACAACATATAGATCAAAGCTTCGACAAATGATAATAAGATTGAAATACATTGTCGCTTTGAGAAGTATGTGATCAGCAAGAGCTCCCCCTAAATTTGTGCATTATTTGAGATTTGCTTTTGGATGCAAATGCACAATCGATTAGGATCATGAGTCACTCTTCCATGTCACATACATCTTGGTGGAGCTCTCAAAATGATGGAAATTAAAATCATGCACTCATCACACAGCAAAGTGAATGATCATATATGGGATATTAGAGATAATATCATCCAGGCAAGAATTAAAGTAGCATCTGATCAAACACATGATCAAACAAGTATCTCACAGACATAGAGTATCAAACAAGCAGATAATAAAGTTCAACCAAAGGCAAGAGAGACAAAGAAGAAAAAACACTCTCTCTCGAAGCCTATGATCTATACATTTCTCCCCCTTTGGCTACAAGTTACCAAAAAGTTTGAAAATGCATAGTGCTATGCGTCTCTCAGGCTTGGTCTTCGGGAGGTGGTGTAGAGAGAACTCCAAGGACGAAGGCATCTGTTGATGTAGTTGGAACTGGTGGAGTGGGTGCTGGAGGTGGCACTGAAGTTGTAGCTGATGGTGTTGACGATGTAGCTCTAGAATCTGGTACTGGCACTGCAGCAGACCTCTGACTCCTTAGCACACGCTGGAAAGCATCCGTAGTTGCCCTTCCTCTCCTCTCCTCAGCTTCCTCCTGGAGCTGCTCAACTGCAGTCTGTATCTCAGTCACCTTGAGGTCAAGATCATAGAATTTTGTCTCAACAATCCTTCCCAAGCTCTCTTGATTCAGAGTCAGGGTGGCCAAGCCTTTGTCAATCCTCAATGTTTCTTGTATCAGATAACCCAATTGATCTTGTTTGCTTTTTAGGAACACCTGAGATGCTTATTCAACAGTTGGCATCCTTGCATCTTTCTCTGCCTTGGCCTTAGCTCTCTTCTCTTGTGCTTGTGCTGATGAAGGTTCATTCTCATTCATCACAGCTGTGTTATATTCAAGTTCTGGGTGCAAAGGTAAGTGCTCCTTGTCCAATAGGTAGGTTCTTGTGCCCATATTTGAGTTGATGAGCTCCTGAATGTGTGGAGCATACACACAAGATCTTTTCTGATCTACTGCTGTCCTCTTGATTGTCTCTACAATCAGACTCATGACCTTGAATTTTTTTTAGGTGCATCAAAGATTTGCAGCAAGTTGATGGAATGTCCTCTAATCATCTTGTGATCTCCAGACTTGGGTAGCAAAGTATGCCTTAAGATGGTGTTGATAGTGGGTAGACCAGACAACAAATAGTGTACAGATCCAAGCCTGTGTGTCTCCAAAGCATTATCAAGGATCTCTTTGTACATGTTTGCCATAGAGTTGTGGTCTTTCTTATTCTTGGCATACACATCCAAATCATCATCATGTTCCTTTGGGGCATTGATCAACTTGGCCCATTCTTCAATAGTTTATTGGTACCTCGCACCTTCAGACATCCATACTATCCTTCATCTGGATAGAAATGAGAAGTGGGGTAAAATTGCATAACTAGCTCATCATTCCATTTGGTCAACTTTCGACCCACAAACCCATCAACTCCACAAGCTCTGAAGTTGTCATGTACACCTGGGAAGTAGTCTTCATTCTCATCAATGTATTGCCAATCGACCCATTTCACATCTTAGACAATTGGCTTCTTGTCAAGCAGAATAGTCTCATAGAAATCCTGTTGTTCCTTGGTGTGGAACCTATAGTCAACAACAGTCCTCCTCCTCACAGCATAAGGATCAGACAGTCTCCACAATCTCAGTCCTGCATCTTTTCTGATGTTCATGTCCTCATCTACTGGATGAGCATCATTGTCGTCTGGAATCCTGGGTTTCACTTTTCTTAGCACTAGGGCTTCATCATCCTCTTCTTCAGCTTCAGGCACTGGGGCCTTGTTCTTCTCTTCAGCTGGAATGTTTTTGGTGCTTCTCTTGGGCTTGGACATGGTGGTTTGAGCAGCAGTTTTGGGCTTTGAAGCAATAGCCCCTGATTTGATAGCATCTCCCATAAGATTTTGTGACTTGGGTGCTGGAGCAGCATCCTCTTCCTCTTCATCTTCTTCTGGCTCTCTCATGATGGAGGATCTACCAAAAACTCTGGCAGCAGTCTTCTTGACCCTCTCCTTCCTCTTCTTGCTAGCTCCGGCCTCTTTGGGTTCAAGAATGAACTCCATGATTTCTTGAGTGGAGGCTCTAGCCTTAGACATATAAACTTAACCGGAAACTTAGTACATGTGTGAATACATAGACAAACAGAGTGTCACTAGTATGCCTCTACTTGACTAGCTCGTTGATCAAAGATGGTTAAGTTTCCTGGCCATAGACAAGGAGTTGTCATTTGATAAACGGGATCACATCATTAGAGAATGATGTGATTGACTTGACCCATCCGTTAGCTTAGCACGATGATCATTTAGTTTACTGCCATTGCTTTCTCCATAACTTATACATGTTCCTATGACTATGAGATCATGCAACTCCCAAATACCGGAGGAATACTTAGTGTGCTATCAAACATCACAATGTTACTGGGTGACTATAAAGATGCTCTACAGGTGTCTTCCATGGTGTTTGTTGAGTTGGCATAGATCAAGATTAGGATTTGTCACTCCGAGTATCGGAGAGGTATCTCTGTGCCCTCTCGGTAATGTACATCACTATAAACCTTGCAAGCAATGTAACTAATGAGTTAGTTACAGGATGTAGCATTAAGGAATGAGTAAAGAGAGTTGCCGATAATGAGATTGAACAAGGTATGATGATACCGATGATCGAATCTCGGGCAAGTAACATACCGGTGACAAAGGGAACAACGTATGTTGTTATGCGGTTTGACCGATAAAGATCTTCATAGAATATGTAGGAACCAATATGAGCATCCAGGTTCCGCTATTGGTTATTAACCGGAGATGAGTCTCGGTCATGTCTACATAGTTCTCGAACCCGTAGGGTCCGCACGCTTAACATTCGGTGATGATCGGTATTATGAGTTTATGTGTTTTGATGTACCGAAGGTACTTCGGAGTCCCGGATATGATCACTGCCGGGGTACTGATCCACGGACACCTATGGGACCGGCGGACCGAGTCCCTTTCGGTTCGGCGGGGGCGGAGATCGTGCAAAGAGCAAATCGAGGCGAAGCACACAAGCGATTTACCCAGGTTCGGGCCGCACGGATGCGTAAAACCCTACTCCTGCTTTGTGGTTTGTATTGATTTCTTGCTCGGGAGCGCGAAGTGCTACAGTACACTTCAGCAGCTAACGAGACCGAGCGTGAGTGAGTCTGAGCTAGCCAACCCCCCTCAACGTTGCACACGGGCCTCCTTTTATATGCTCAAGAGGTCACCGACAGGTGGCAACGGAGGCAAAGGGTAGAAATGGAAAAATGCTGCGGTAGGCACAGCTACCCGCTATAGTGTATCATACCTAACCCTGACGGCAGGGGACAAGAGCCTTAAATGCCTGTCTGCGTCGCCTAAACAGTGTGAAAAGGGACCGCCAGGGACGCCACCGTCCGCCACGATGGCGATCTTGTCAGCGCCGCTTGCCACCGCACGCCCCTAGCTGCACAGCCTCCCGCCACGTACGCCCGGAAGAGCCCCAGAGCGACACGTTGGTGGATGTGCTGGAGCGCGGGCACAGAGAGGTGGCTTGCCGCGGCAAGCGCCTTGCCGCGGTCGTTGTCTTGTCGCGTCCGGGAGCTTGTCGCTCACCGGGCCTTGCCGGGGCGCGCGGTGCGCCGCGGCAAGTTCCTTGAAATGCCTTGGGTGGCCTTCCCGGTAAGCTCCTCTTGCCGGGGTCTTGGGATGCTTTTGTTAGCTTTCCCGGCGAGCTCCTCTTGCCGGGGTCTTGTCTTTTTAGCTTGGACACTTTGTTCTTGAATGGCTCCAGAGGAACCACGGAGGATCTTGGCGGTCACCCGGCGAGCTTTGCCGCGGGATGCTGCGACTGCCCGTGCACAAGTTAGGGATACTAGGGTACCCCTACTCTAGTACACCGACAATCACGGATATGACGAGGAGTCTCGAAATGGTCGAGACATAAAGATGAATATATTGGATGACTATGTTTGGACATCGGAATGGTTCCGGGTGTGTTTGGGCATTTACCAGAGTACCGGGAGGTTACCAGAACCCCCGGGGAGTGTATGGGCCTTATTGGGTCTTAGCGCCCCCCCCCCCCAAGCCCAATCCGGATTGGGAAGGGGGTCGGCCCCCCTTTCCTTCCTCCCTCTCTCCTCCTTCCTTCCTCTCCTACTCCTACTTGGAAGGGGGGAATCCTACTCCCTATGGGAGTAGGACTCCCCTAGGGCGCGCCATAGAGGGCCGTCCCTCCCCCTCCCCCACTCCTTTCATATACGGGGGAGGGGGCACCCCATAGACACACAAGTTGATCATTGTCTTAGCCGTGTGCGGTGCCCCCTCCACCATAATCCACCTCGGTCATATCATAGCGGTGCTTAGGCGAAGCCCTGTTCCGGTAGCTTCATCAGCACCGTCATCACACCGTCGTGCTGACGAAACTCACCCTCGACACTCAGCTGGATCTAGAGTTCATGGGACCTCATCGAGCTGAACATGTACAGATCGCGGAGGTGCTGTACCTTCGGTGCTAGGATCGACCGGATCGTGAAGACGTACGACTACATCAACCGCGTTGTCATAACGCTTCCGCTTACGGTCTACAAGCGTACGTAGACAACACTCTACCCTCTCGTTGCTATGCATCACCTAGATAGATCTTGCGTGTGTGTAGGAAAATTTTGAAATTACTGCGTTCCCCAACACATCATCTTTTTGAGAATTATTATTTTCCTGGTGGCCCTCATTTATTTTCCTGACCATGGACATTGGATGTCGTTGATAACGGGATCACATCATTAGGAGAATGATGTGATGGACAAGACCCAATCCTAAGCCTAGCACAAAGATCGTGTAGTTCGTATGCTAAAGCTTTTCTAATGTCAAGTATCATTTCCTTAGACCATGAGATTGTGCAACTCCCGGATACCGTAGGAGTGGCTGGGTGTACCAAACGTCACAACGTAACTGGGTGATTATAAAGGTGCACTACAGGTATCTCCGAAAGTGTCTGTTGGGTTGGCACGAATCGAGACTGGGATTTGTCACTCCGTGTAAGCGGAGAGGTATCTCTGGGCCCACTCGGTAGGACATCATCATATGCGCAATGTGACCAAGGAGTTGATCACGAGATGATGTGTTACGGAACGAGTAAAGAGACTTGCCGGTAACGAGATTGAACAAGGTATAGGGATACCGACGATCGAATCTCGGGCAAGTACAATACCGCTAGACAAAGGGAATTGTATACGGGATTGATTAAGTCCTTGACATCGTGGTTCATCCGATGAGATCATCGTGGAACATGTGGGAGCCAACATGGGTATCCAGATCCCGCTGTTGGTTATTGACCGGAGAACGTCTCGGTCATGTCTGCATGTCTCCCGAACCCGTAGGGTCTACACACTTAAGGTTCGATGACGCTAGGGTTATAAAGGAAGCTTGTTTGTGGTTACCGAATGTTGTTCGGAGTCCCGGATGAGATCCCGGACGTCACGAGGAGTTCCGGAATGGTCCGGAGGTAAAGATTTATATATAGGAAGTCCTATTTCGGCCATCGGGGCAAGTTTCGGGGTCATCGGTATTGTACCGGGACCACCGGAAGGGTCCCGGGGGCCCACCGGGTGGGGCCACCTATCCCGGAGGTTCCCATGGGCTGAAGTGAGAAGGGATCCAGCCCAAAGTGGGCTGGGGCGCCACTTCCCCTAGGGCCCATGCGCCTAGGGTGAAAGGGGAACCCTAAGGAAGAGTCCCAAGGAGGGAAGGCACCTCCTAGGTGCCTTGGGGGGGAGGGAAACCTCCCCTGGCCGCCGCCCCCTAGGAGATTGGATCTCCTAGGGCTGGCGCACCCCCACCCCTTGGGCTCCCTATATATATTGAGGGTAGGAGGGCCTCTTGAGACACCCCTTATGCCTTTGGTGCAGCCCTCCCTCTCTCCCAAGTTCTTCTCCTCTCCCGTGGTGCTTGGCGAAGCCCTGCAGGATTGCCACGCTCCTCCATCACCACCACGCCGTTGTGCTGCTGCTGGATGGAGTCTTCCTCAACCTCTCCCTCTCTCCTTGATGGATCAAGGCGTGGGAGACGTCACCGGGCTGTACGTGTGTTGAACGCGGAGGTGCCGTCCGTTCGGCACTAGGATCATCGGTGATCTGAATCACGACGAGTACGACTCCATCAACCCCGTTCACTTGAACGCTTCCGCTTAGCGATCTACAAGGGTATGTAGATGCACTCTCCTTCCCCTCGTTGCTGGTCTCTCCATAGATAGATCTTGGTGACATGTAGGAAAAATTTTGAATTTCTGCTACGTTCCCCTTCACTCTCCTTCCTTCTGGGCGAGCAGATGAAGGTCACTCTCTTGGCCATGAGGTTTGTGGCCGCCTGTAAAGGTGCCGACAAACTGATGGCATAGATCAGCCCAAGAGGATATGGAGTTGTCCGGCAAGTGCATGAGCCAGGACCTGACGTTGGGCTTGAGCACCAACGGGAAGTAGTTGGCAAGGATCTTGTCGTCTCGCCCCCCGGCAGCCTACACCGCGATGGTGTAGATGCTGAGGAACTCCGACGGATGCGTCTTGCCATCGTACTTCTGTGGTACATCTGGTTTGAAATTCTTCGTGCTGGGCCACTGGACTTGCTGCAGCTCACGAGTGAACGCAGGGCAACCTACCGCGTACGGCAAGTCGCCTGGTTCCCCTGGCGCATGCATGTCAACAGAGGGCCCAGCGTGCTGGTCTGATTGACGTCGCGCTTCTCTTCGGCGCTCGATGCGAGTACGAGCGTCCTCTTGTTGTCGTTCTTGAAGAACTTGGCGCTGATCGCGACGAGCTCGCGGATCTGATGACGCGGTGGAGTCGCTGTCGAGGTGGATCCGGCGAGCTGGCGATCTCGGCCTTCGGGGCGAAGAGTGCGCAGTAGTTGCACCCCCACCAGTCTTGTCGTCTCTGGCTCGTGCCTGGCTGGCTTGCCGCGGCTGCGACGTGCTCGGCTGCCGTGGAGTGTCGCCGTTGGCAAAGCCGATGAGACTCTGGATGGTGGCCCTCCAATCGTCGATCTTGTCCGCCGTTGGAGGGTAGTCTAGGAGCAGCTGAGCTCGCGCCAAAGCTTCTGCTGTAGTGGCGGGCGGTGGTGGCGAACGGTGCGAGGAGCGGGATATGCTCGGACTTCTAACCACGTTAGACGGAGCAATATCCTGTCCAGGCGACCGTGCCTCGCTCATGCCAGCATGTTGGCGTGCATGGTGGTCCTGAGCGCTCCGAGATCCACCAGCCCGGTCTTGGTCTAGCAAACGCATGGTACCGTGAGTACCATGACGCTGTCGGTCCCGCGCCTCCTGTGGCAGGCGCGGTGCATGTACAGACGCGGAGGTCTTGGAGTGCGCCCGGTCGTTGTGGGAACCGGCTACACCGCCGATGGGCAGCGCAGCCTTGTCCTTGGACCTGGCAGCACCGTGAGCTTCCTCGTCGATGCGCGTTCTTCCGCCGGCGCCTGCCCCATCAGCCGTTTGCTCCGGCGATGGTGGGTTCGGCGCGGACGGAGCAGTCGCCTCCGAAATCTTCTTCTTCGGCGGCATGTTGATGAAGATGATGAAGATCTAGCTCGCGAGAACGCCGGATCTAGTTCACACAACTTCGACGCCCCCTACCTGGCGCGCCAAAGATGTCGGGGTACTGATCCACGGACACCTATGGGACCGGCGGACCGAGTCCCTTTCGGTTCGGCGGGGGCGGAGATCGTGCAAAGAGCAAATCGAGGCGAAGCACGCGAGCGATTTACCCAGGTTCGGGCCGCACGGATGCGTAAAACCCTACTCCTGCTTTGTGGTTTGTATTGATTTCTTGCTCGGGAGCGCGAAGTGCTACAGTACACTTCAGCAGCTAACGAGACCGAGCGTGAGTGAGTCTGAGCTAGCCACCCCCCCTCAACGTTGCACACGGGCCTCCTTTTATATGCTCAAGAGGTCACCGACAGGTGGCAACGGAGGCAAAGGGTAGAAATGGAAAAATGCTGCGGTAGGCACAGCTACCCGCTATAGTGTATCATACCTAACCCTGACGGCAGGGGACAAGAGCCTTAAATGCCTGTCTGCGTCGCCTAAACAGTGCGAAAAGGGACCGCCAGGGACGCCACCGTCCGCCACGATGGCGATCTTGTCAGCGCCGCTTGCCACCGCACGCCCCTAGCTGCACAGCCTCCCGCCACGTACGCCCGGAAGAGCCCCAGAGCGACACGTTGGTGGATGTGCTGGAGCGCGGGCACAGAGAGGTGGCTTGCCGCGGCAAGCGCCTTGCCGCGGTCGTTGTCTTGTCGCGTCCGGGAGCTTGTCGCTCACCGGGCCTTGCCGGGGCGCGCGGTGCGCCGCGGCAAGTTCCTTGAAATGCCTTGGGTGGCCTTCCCGGTAAGCTCCTCTTGCCGGGGTCTTGGGATGCTTTTGTTAGCTTTCCCGGCGAGCTCCTCTTGCCGGGGTCTTGTCTTTTTAGCTTGGACACTTTGTTCTTGAATGGCTCCAGAGGAACCACGGAGGATCTTGGCGGTCACCCGGCGAGCTTTGCCGCGGGATGCTGCGACTGCCCGTGCACAAGTTAGGGATACTAGGGTACCCCTACTCTAGTACACCGACAATCACGGATATGACGAGGAGTCTCGAAATGGTCGAGACATAAAGATGAATATATTGGATGACTATGTTTGGACATCGGAATGGTTCCGGGTGTGTTTGGGCATTTACCAGAGTACCGGGAGGTTACCAGAACCCCCGGGGAGTGTATGGGCCTTATTGGGTCTTAGCGCCCCCCCCCCCCCAAGCCCAATCCGGATTGGGAAGGGGGTCGGCCCCCCTTTCCTTCCTCCCTCTCTCCTCCTTCCTTCCTCTCCTACTCCTACTTGGAAGGGGGGAATCCTACTCCCTATGGGAGTAGGACTCCCCTAGGGCGCGCCATAGAGGGCCGTCCCTCCCCCTCCCCCACTCCTTTCATATACGGGGGAGGGGGCACCCCATAGACACACAAGTTGATCATTGTCTTAGCCGTGTGCGGTGCCCCCTCCACCATAATCCACCTCGGTCATATCATAGCGGTGCTTAGGCGAAGCCCTGTTCTGGTAGCTTCATCAGCACCGTCATCACACCGTCGTGCTGACGAAACTCACCCTCGACACTCAGCTGGATCTAGAGTTCATGGGACGTCATCGAGCTGAACATGTACAGATCGCGGAGGTGCTGTACCTTCGGTGCTAGGATCGACCGGATCGTGAAGACGTACGACTACATCAACCGCGTTGTCATAACGCTTCCGCTTACGGTCTACAAGCGTACGTAGACAACACTCTACCCTCTCGTTGCTATGCATCACCTAGATAGATCTTGCGTGTGTGTAGGAAAATTTTGAAATTACTGCGTTCCCCAACACATCATCTTTTTGAGAATTATTATTTTCCTGGTGGTCCTCATTTGTGTCTGGATTTTCATTACTAGTCTCCGAATCACCATTCGACTGAGAAAGTGAACCGTGAGATTCAGGATCATCAGATGCCACATTTCTTCGTATTAGAAAAACAATCTCTTGGATAATCAGGGATGGTGTGCAAACCAGTTTCTCCTCAAGATCGATCTCCCTTAAATTTGTGACCTTATTATCCTCAAAAAAAATACCGCTTGCCTAGCGTCCACAAACTTGGTGGTGTGACTTGGACAATAAAAACGATATCCCTTTCCCCTATGAGGGTATCCAATGAAGAAACAACTAACTATTTTTGGATCGAATTTCTTAAGTTGTGGATTGAAAACTTTAGCTTCAGCAGGGCAACCCCACACTCGTAAGTAATTCAAGCTCGGTTTCTTTCTCGCCCACATCTCGTAAGGTGTGTTCGGTGCTGACTTAGTTGGAGCAAGATTTTGTATGTGTGCAGCTGTCTTTAATGCCTCTATCCAAAGGCTTACTGGTAAAATTGAGTGACTAAGCATGCTTCGCACCATATCCATAAGGGCGCGGTTGCGGCGCTCGGCCACATCATTTTGTTGTGGTTCACGAGGCATTGAGTACTGAACAATGATTCCATTTTCAGATAAGAACTTGGCAAAAGGTCCAGGAATCTTCCCATAAGGAGCATGCCTACCATAATACTCTCCCCCGCGATCAAACCGTACAACTTTGATTTTTGCGTTCAGTTGATTTTCAACCTCAGCTTTATAGACTTTGAATTTCTTCAAAGCCTCCGATCGGTCACATATGGGATAAATATACCCATAGCGGGAAAGTCATCTGTGAATGTAATGAATGGATCAAAACCATCTACAGACTTAACATTCAGGGGTCCACATATGTCAGTGTGAATTAATTCTAAAACCCCTGTGGCTCTTACTGCTCCTTTCTTAATTGTTTTTGCGAATTTTCCTTTAATGCAGTCGACACATTTGTTTGCATCTGAGAAGTCTAATGGGAGGAGTATTTCATTTTTAACTAAGCATTCCATTCTCCCCCTGGAAATGTGGCCCAAACGATAATGCCAGAATTTCGAGAATTACTAACTCCGTCCCATTTCCTCTCAACATTAATTTCATCACTCACATGCATAACTGAATCATTATTAAGAGATAACATGTATAGTTGGCCTCGTCTAACACCGATACCTACATTCTTATTACATTTGTTCAAAGCAAATTGTTTCTTGCCAAAATGGCACTCATACATATCATCATCTAAATGAGAATCTGAAATCAAATTCCTACTTAAGTTAGGCACATAAATAACATTATTTAATCTAAGAGGGTGGCCGATGTGTAGCTCCAATGCGAGAGATCTCACAGCTTCAACACGGCCTCAACTCTGTTCGCAACCTTAAACTTTCTTGTTCCTCCTCTTATAGTTTGGATCGTATCGAATCCCTGCATAGAGTTAGCAACGTGAGCGGTTGCACCTGAATCAATCCACCATGACTTTATAGAAAAATCGACATAAAGAGATTCATCTACAAAATTAATTTCACCAATACCTCTTTTGTTCATCCATTTTAGAAAGCCTGGGCAGTCCTTTTGATAGTGTCCCTCCTCTTTGTAGAAGTTACAAGCATTTTCTCCAGCTGAAGAAGAGTTGCCGACTTCTTTACCCATGAATGGCTTAGGGCCTTCTTTCTTGAATTGCTTTTTCTGATGCTTAGGGAAACCTTGCCCTTCACGCTTTCTCTTGTGAGAGTCAACATGAAAAACATGGTCTTTCTTCGATCTCATGATCCTCTCTTCCTCCTGGACGATCCTTGCAGTCATCTCACCGAGTGGCCATTTTTCCTTGAGAGAGTTATAGTTAACCTTAAATTGTTCAAATTCTTCTGGAAGAGACTCAACAATCATTATTACAAGAAAATATTCACTTAAGGAACACTCCAAAGCTTTAAGCTTGGTGTAAGCATTCACCAGCCTTAGTATGTGCTGCCTAACATTTCCATCAATGGTGTATTTCTTAAAAAGCTTAGTAAAAAGTTCATGAGCATACACTTTGTCAGAGCATTTAAATTGCTCCTCCATTGCATTGAGGAATTCTTTAGCAGTGTCTTTCTTAGGTAGTGCTTCAGAAATGTCTAGCAATATTGTCGCTTTCATGATGAGAAGGGCAATATGGTTGGACTTGTTCCACTTTTCCATCTTAACATCATAGTCCTACTTGAGTTCTGCATACCCTGTAGCACCTGCCACATGTATCACAGGTTTTCTTCCCTCAAGGCACAATCAAACTCATTACTACCCAAACATAATTCGACTTGGGACTTCCAACGAGGGAAGTCACTCCTCATAAGTGGTTCGACCATGTCGGACCGGAATGGAGCGGAAGCTGAAATTATCATAAAAATTCATAAGTAAACTTATATGATTATAAATTTATGTTGGTAAATAAAAAAACATGGCAAGTATTTAATTTCAACTCCATGTCAAAACACCGTTCGGCAGGAAAAACATGGAATTAAAATATCCTAAGGGATGACTCATAATAATAAAACAACCTCGGTCCGAATTAAAATTAGAGTCATTTCATTCTCAATTTAAACATCAACATAAAAAACATTATCATTATTTGGTGTCTAAAAAGTTCATCATGCAAACACATAATAAATCCTCAATAAAATATCTCGTTGCTTCAATTTTACCCAGAATAATAACGTGTTCATTATATTTTTAGGCATTTTCTGTTTTAAATAGTGCAAAAACATAATAACTATTAACTTAAACGCACTGGAAAAATATAGAAAATAGCCAAAATTATTTCGGCCCAAAAATGCCCACGGTTATCCCCCAAAACGGCCAAAACCAGCAGCTTAAAGTGTAAAGAAAAAGACTTTGTGCCGGAATAAGGCAACTTGGGCTTCAGCCCGGCCGAGGAAACGACCCATAAAGCGCCCGAAGGCCTCCAAGGAGTCGCGCCTCACTCTCAGTCGTTGGATCGAGCCGACGTCTCGGATCGCCCCGCAACTGAGCAAAACCAGCGGCCGGGTGAAATCCTACCCATTTCTTCCCCCCCTCCCCGGTGTTCACTCTCTAGCAGAGCGACGACGAGCTCGACGGCTCGAAGGCGCGCCGGCCATGGCGGCGCGCCGGCTACGCTCGTCGGAGGAGCGTGCAGCAGGATGAATCCTGCGCGCTCCCTCGTCGAATGTGGCCCCGGTGTCCATGCACATGGCGCATCAAGGAGGCGGGAGGGGCGCTGGCCATCACGGCATGAAGGGGTCGACAGCGATGTGTAGGGTGATGGCCCATACACGCACGCGTCCGTAAGAGCGACAGCAAGGCGTTGGAGCATTCCGCTCGTCGGCCAGGGCACGACGGCGTCGCGGCATCTCCGCTCTCGCACAGCGGTGGGCGCTGTGCGGGCCCCGAAGGGAAAAGGCGGCTATGCAGTGCATTAGGTGAGGATTCTCCTCATTCTTCTCCAATTCGTGTACATCAGTGCTTGATTTGGGGGGAAAACAGTCCTAATTTCAGAATTAGGGTTCTTTCTAATTGTGGATAAATTCAAGGGTTCTTCAACATGAGGGGTTGCTACTGTTGACATGTGTGTATTAGATCTTAACTTGGATTAATTAAAATTGATGAAACCAGGTGGCGGTACTGATCTATAGTATATTGGAATGAAAACATCATCAACAGTGGGCAATTGATATCAACATAAAAAATAGTAGCAATCAAACTTGATCTACTGAGGGCCTAAACTTGAGATTGATTTACTGATCATGATGTAGGGATCTAAAAGCAATCAAAATTGGTGACTGATACCATTGTTGGATTAATTATGCATCTATGGGATGCCATCAGCAGGATCAATATTGCATCTAGATCACCCAATAACAATGAATAGAGAAGGGATCAGAGGTTCTTTACATGTCACAGCAGTGGACATGATCGCCTGCTTGATGCAGGCGTGATGCAGGGGTGATGTAGTCGAGGTAGAAGTCCTCCTCAATGTCCTGATGCCCTCAGGACGCCACCGGCACTATCTGGGGACGACAGCGGTGGCTTGTGTAGGTCTTCCCGTCGTTACAGTGCTCCCCCTGATCGGATGGGGTGAGAGAATATCGGGAGGGGAGTGAAACCGTACGAGAATTGTGATCGCGCACGCTGCCAACCCTCTCCCGTACTCCCTTTTATCTAGCGCTAGGGACAGGGGACCTAAACAATCAGTTGATTTGGGTGCCCCCGATCAAGGCGCCTCAGTTGGGATAAAAAGCCCACGTACATTGGTGCGTGGAGCCTTTTTCATTAACGTTATCTTTCCTTTTTCTGTTAGACTAATAGATCTAACTGGCATGTTTAAGCCGTCAGATCAAATCAACACCGGAATGTCGAGTGACAGCTTGACCATGGCCTCGCTAAGCTCCAACCCATCATTCTACTTGCAGCATGCATCTAGTAGGCTCCTCCAGATGATAGCATCAGGCCGGCAGTTCATCCCAGACACGACATCCAGAGCCTCTTCGATGAAGCCAGCTCTTGCCAATATGTCCACCATGCACCCATAGTGCTCGATCCTCGGCCGGATCCTGCACTTGCTGACCATCATCTCGAAGTATCTTCTGCCTTCCTCCACCATCCCGACATGCTTGCACGCACTAAGAACTACAAGGAAGGTGATTGCGTTGGGCACAACATTCTCCACCCGCGTCATCCGATCAAATAGCTCCAAGGACTCGCGCATGCATCCTTGGTTGTCGAGCGTGAGAATCGCCACATTCCACAACGTGATGTCCCACTCGGGCATCTGGTAGGACACCTGCCGTGCGAGTTCGAGGGCTCCGCACTTACCGTAGAGGTCGACGAGCGAGTTGATGAGAATGTCGTCGTGGCCCCCGAGCTGGCGCAGCAGCGCATGCGCATAGACATCGACCGAGAGCACGCACGCGCCGAGGACGCTCTGCACGGTGTAGGCATCGGGCGCGAGGCCCATGCCCCGCTGCATCTCCTGGAAGAGGTCGAGCGTGCCGAGGTGGTTGCCGTTACCGGCAAGCGCGTCGACGACGGTGTTCTAGGAGACGAGGGACTTGCGGGGATGTGACAGAGGAGGAGCGTGCGGCCATGTTTTTCTGTATGACTTAAACATGGAGTGTGGGTTAAGTTTAGAAAACAGTAGGGACTTTTTCATAAAAAGGATGTGACAGTGTATCCGACAAAGTCAATCCGTGCTTTATTATTATTAGTAAAAATGCCCGTGCGTTGCAACGGGTATAAACAAAAACATGTGGTGAATTTTGATTGAGCAAAACAGTATAAAAAATACTCAAAAGTACCAAATGCGATTTTTCAAGTAAAACCCCTGAAAGTCTAAGCCTCTCCTATTGCAAAATCACATGGACTTGCATTTTTTCTTCCGTAGCAGTGATCTTTCCTCGCTCGTCATGTTTTCATGCCTCCTATTTCCTTTAACTCCACTATAATAATGAAGTGACAGTTCCTATAAGTCCAAATTGCATATCTCTTTAGGCTTTATCTGTGCTTGTTTCCCCTCTTTGGAGAGTTTTTGTTTCATCTTCTGAACTGAAGAACATGTGAATCACATCAGAATTCTGCCAGCAACCACCAGTACGACCTGTCCCAGCCTAGTAAACTTATACAACATGTACTTGCACGATCCAACCTTTGTGATCAAGTTAAGTAGGGTTTTCTTTACTTTGCTTGCCGGGGCTTCCAATAATTCGTTTTTTTACTTGATCTTCCATATCATTAACCAACCTCTCAACCTGTTTGTCTTTGTCTTATTTTTCAGATTTGTTTTGGTGGTTGCAACATCACTACTCATTTACCAAAACTGGAGCCTGCTTCTTTGAACATCGCATTGTTCTCATCTTCTCCTTGACGATGTTGTGCAGCTGCCTGCTTGGATCTAGCCAATTAATCTCAAAAGTTGATTCTTTCTCTTCATTAGGCCCAGCAGAGTTAGGAAGGAACCCGACTATAGTCTATATCCCGTGCTCGACAAATCAGCAGGGAACTCACCTAGTGATGCCAACCTGAGCCTCTGAATCTCCCGCTCCTTCTCGTCACACATAGAAGGCAAGTAAATAAGCACGATAAGAGAAGCATCGTCTTGGCGAGTAGGGCCCCGCGGTGATCTCTCTTGTACGCTGCTGAGCAGGCACTTGCCCGTAGATCATGGCATGTGGCGGTGGCGGCGATGGCTGCGTGTACTGCGGCATCACGGGTGGGATCGCTCCCTAGTGTCTGATGATCGGCATGCCTAGCATGCACCTCTGTGTCCGTCGTCTCCAATGGTCCTGCCCCTTTGTTGGCTCGTGCGCCGCTGCAGCCGGTGTCGTTATGCTCCTCCAAGGTGGCGCCCTTCTTGGAAGAGACGTAAGTGGCTGTTGCCGCTCGCCTGCACAGCAACCCGACTTTGAGCCTGAGGCGTTCCTGCGTTGCTTGCGACAGAGCTTGGAGACGATGCCAGAATTTTGTCGTCGTTGTTCTCAGGCACCGCCAGCTCAGGGGCAAGTACGCCTTCAAATTCGAATCTAGCGTCACCGTAAAAGAGGAATGTGCTAGAAATTCCCACATTAATCTGAAACATCTGACTGTTTATTAGATAGGAATATGCAATGTTGAACTGGAATTTAAATGTTTTGGTTGCAAGTGAACTCAGTACCACTCTTCTTGTTAGATATTTGTGATGTGAGCAAAATCATTGTACTACATATATAAATTGAATCAATATATACAGTTTATTTTACAAGAGCACACAATACAGTAATTTAGGATATAGATTAGAGGTTTCTATAGAATCTAAGCATTTAAAAGGAACATATTTTCACTCATGCTGCCATAACAACTTGACAATGAGAATCTTATAAGAACTACATTTTCAGCGATACAATCTGGAAATTATCAATTCCTAAGACCCTAGCTAGAACCCAATAATGATTTACAGCAAGGATGGTCTAGCAAGAGCAAGATCAACACCATCTCTGAATTTCCTCAAGCATGTGATGCACAGCAACCAACAATGGTGGAGCAAAGTGAGTTGTACCTGAATAGTGCCCGACCGAAGCGACTCAGTCTGAGATTTCGTAGCCACAACCATGGCAAGCGTGCACGGCCTCACCATGAGCGAGAGAGGGCACCAAAGCTATTCTGGCTCAAATAGGATGAAGATGTTAGTGGTAGGAGAAGCATATGCCCCCTGGCCGTTGCTTAGGCAGCTCCGTACATGCAAATACAATACAAAAAATTGTTGGAATTGTCAGCTAAATAGCAATTCAGTTAGAATTTCATGTCAACATAAAACCCCAATTTAATGAGATCAAGAAATCTTTTTTTTACAAAAATAATAAACACAAGTGCTAGAACAATAGTTGTACCTAAATACAGTTTACAGATGCACATGAATAGATCCACACGAATAGAGCCAAATGAAGGGTCGACTCAGTAACCTCACCATGATCCCGAGATAATTGCTATCCCATCTGGAGGCGACTCCATCATTGCTATGGAGTAGAGCTACAGAACCACAGAACAACATCTCTCCTCATGGAACCAGGGTGAGAAGAACACGTAGAGGAGCATGATATGAGGTCACATAGGCATGATGTCAGGCACACTGGCAGCCGACAATGCCATGGAGAAGAAACATAGCAGAAGCAGCTGAGCGAGGATGTAGTGGGTCAGTGGGAAGGTCAAACGCAGCAGCTTGGACCAATTGAATTGATGGCCATTAGATAGGTCAATGAAAGAGAATTGGGTGGCGCTTGGCTAGGGTCTTTCTTTGCAATGTTCTTCTTCTTCGGGATTGCACTCCATCGCCACACTTCCTCGTGGTCTTCCCCATCCCGCCAGACACCCCCTGCCTCTTCTCACGCTGTCCCGCGGTCTGGTGTCGCTCGATGGCCTCACTGCTCAGTAGCTACTGCACTGTAAGAATGGGAACCAATCTTGTTTAGAGAGAACATTCTGTGAGTGAAAACTACAAAATGCATAAATCATCATGAAAACGAATAGCAGTACATCATAACCAAGTGAAGAAATAAATAAGAAGTGAAAGGAACTTGCAGAAATCAATTGCTTATGTAAGGATAATCTGCAAAAATATGTTTGTCAAGACAAATCTAAAAATCAAACTGCTTGTGTGACTTTAATACGAATTAAATTGTTGAACCAAATATGTTTGTCAAGACAAATCTGAAAACCAAACTGTTTGTGTGACCTTAATACGAATTAAATTGCTGAACCTCACTATAGTGGAAAAGATATTAATAACCAACAGGGTAAGACTTTCAATCCTACTGTTTGCTAGCATGCATTACAATGTGGCTCCCAGCATACACCAACAATGCGAAAAAATTAGAGCTGTAAGGCATGAATTCCTAATACATAGAACATGATGATGAAAAACTAATTCAAGCTGAACAGAATCAAATCCTACAGCTCATCCATCTTATGAGGAAAGGATTCCTGCTTCCAAAATCTAATTGTCTCTGCAAATTCAGATGACCATTATAAGAATAATTAATATATCTCACCATGAGCGTCCAGATGTTATTGGAGCTGCTGTGTCTAGGCATAAAAAAGGGCAACACCTAACTGCAACTCCTTTATACGATTAAAGAAAGTTCAATATAAATTTGTCAAACAATAGGAGCCAGCGTACCCATGTGTCTTGAGACTCCACATGATGTAAATTAATTAGCAACCCATTATTCTAGTATCCCAATTAACTCCCACCATCCTACCATTTTTTTGAATCATATGGAAGGAGAGCTAATCTCGTATGTGGGAGTTTACTTCAAGGATCTGTGACTGAAACTGGCTCAGACAAACACACAAACACCTTGTGTGCAAAAAATAACCGAGAACATCCACAAACACATGTGCGTCTGAAGTTGAGGTGTAGGGCGGTGTAGAGGGGGTGGAGAGGTCGCGGGCAAGTGCAGGGAGGACCGGCTGGCGGTGGCGGCGAGCACGAGCCCTCCCAGCCAGCTTACAGGGAGGAGCTCGGGCATGCGAAGGAAAGGAGATGAAGCAGACCGGTGGTGCAGGATGCTTCGAACACCTCCGTCGGCCATCTGCCGGCGGCCGGCGCGGCACCGGACCGGCCGGCGGTGGCTTTGGTCGAGCGGCGAGCGCGAGCCCTCCCGGGCGGCGTACAGCGAGGAGCTCGGGCGCGCAAAGGAAAGGGGGGAGCTGAGGCAGACCGGTGGTGCAGTGTGCTCCGATCACCGGCGTCGGCCATCGGTCGGCGGCCGGCGCGGCACCGGATCGAGCGTCGCGCAGGTCGTGCGCCTCCTGGCGGCTAGGATCCGGAGGAGAGGGAGAGAGGAGAGCCCGTGGTCGTGTCTGTTCCTACGACCAGCGGAATTTTTTGCCTCCTCTCTAGATTGACTGGGCCGGCTACCACGGTGTCTCGTATGGATTCTACGGGCTGTGGCCCAGGTGGGCGACGGGTGACCCCAACGCCTACGAAAGAGAAAAGAAGGAAAAACAGGCGGACGGACGAAACGGTTAACTCGCGTATATGTTTTAAATTCAAACTGAAAGCGTAAATTTATGGGAAAAAGCGTATTGTGACGATGAACTCACAAAGTCAATCCATGCTTTATCAGGGAAACTAGCAAAAAGGCCCGTGCATTGTAACGGGAGAGAAAATTGTTGTGTTCATCAAAATATCCACATGCATGATATGATAGCATTGGACGACATACAATTTGCTGTAACATAGATTGACCTCGCAACGATATACGTCTGACTTTACATCAATGTCGGTCGTTCTTACCGTGTTTATGTGGTCGGCTTTGCGACGTCGTCCTTCTAACTTAAAATACCACCAGCCGTCCTTGTAGGGTATGCATAATCGGCTCGTCCTTCCGACTTAAAATACCACCAACCATCCTTGTAGGGTATGCATAGTCGGCTTTGCAACACGGCAGTCCAACTTTTCTAATGAAAAAGAATAGCGGCAAGCCGGCAACTGGTGTTGCATTGGCGTGCTTTCGCTAGATGCATATATAGGTCGTTCGGCCTAGATGCGCCGCGTCCCGCTTGCAGCAGCATCGACCACACTTGCAGTGTCATGTACTATTCTGGTTGCAGCAATGAGGTTCGATCAATCAGATAATTTTTCGAAGAAAAAAATGTAAATTTGGTTGAAAAAAAACATTCTTATATTCCGTTCTTTTATAATGCGCCAAATGCTATTCTGGCTCTCCTACGGTCGTCCCAATGTGGGGCATGAGTCTCCCCACGCTTTCTTCTTTCGTTAGTAAATCTCTAATTACATAGAGTCATGCAAAGCACAAGCATCCCTCTTCTTCTCTCTTTGGACGTCCCCTTTTCACTGCCATAAACAAAATCAAGAATACCAATCTAATCCTCATCCCACTTTGGGGACGTCGGTCACCGGTTGCTGCTGGTCATGTACGTACGTGTCCTGGCATCTGCGATCCCTGTGGTGATGCTTTCATGATAACACATCAGAAGCACAAATCCAAACGGCTGACTCTCACCAAATCAATCCCTTTTACTACTCAGGGATCAATTCCTCTTAATTTCCCAGCCATGCACAAAGCACGTTCCTCCCTGCATTAATTATTCTCTTAATTACAGACTATTAGGTAAAGAGCCTTGTTTTTAACAGACAGGCATGCTGGCTCTACTGGTTGCGGACTTCGCTCCCGGAAAATCCTATATGACGCATTCTGCGTCAAGATGTCGACATTTCGCACAGGAGGTCGCGATCTAGCGTTGCGATGGCCCGGCCCGTTCATGTGTTCTTTGTTCCCGGTTTCGGGACGCTTCTAGTAGGAGGTTCCAGTCGGTCTTTTCCGGTTTGAGGAATCTTCTAGAAGGTTCCTAAACCGGTTCTTTTATTTCATTTTTGTTTTCTTTTCGTTTTGTTTTTCATTTTTTTTCTGTTTCGTTTTTTCGTTTTTTCTGTTCTTCTTTGTTTCCTTTTCAGTTTCCAATTTTAAATAAATTCAGAATTTCATAATTTGTTTGGAATTTCAAATTTAGTACAACATTTCAAATAATGTTTGGAAAAATTGAATTTTGATCATGTTATTCAATAAATGATAAAAAATAAAAAATGTTCAGATTTTCAAAAGTTTGTTCACATATAGGAAACTTGTTCTATTAATACAAAAAATGTTCGAGTTTCGCATTTTTAAAAATGTTCAGATTTTCAAAAAAAAATTCAGGTTTCGAAATTTTGTTTCTATTAATTTAAAAAATGTTCGAGTTTCAAAACTTGTTCGCATTTTCAAAATTTTGTTCACATTTTCAAACATTCTTTCCCTTATTTCAAAAAATGTTCGAGTTCCAAAACTTGCTCACATTTTCAAAATATGTTCAGATTTTCAAAAAAAATCACATTTGAAATCTTATTTAAATTAATTCAAAAAATGTTTGAGTTTCAAATCTTTTTTGCTTTTTTCAAAAAATGTTCACAATTCAAAATAATGTTCGATTGCCAAATTTTGTTCAGAGTTACAAAAAATGTTCCCTTTCTCAAAACTTGTTCCCAGATCCAAAAATATGTTCGCTTTCTTCTAATTTTGTTCCAAGTTTCAAAAAATGTTCGCTTTTTCTTTTTGCGTCTAAATTTTATGAAATGTTCTTGTTTTTCAAAATTTGTTCAATATTACAAAAAGGCTTTGCTGTTTTTCAAAAATTTGTTCACAGGTCGAAAAATGTTCAACATTTTAAAATAATTATTCG
Organism: Triticum urartu; assembly: GCF_003073215.2. Lineage (NCBI taxonomy): Eukaryota > Viridiplantae > Streptophyta > Magnoliopsida > Poales > Poaceae > Triticum > Triticum urartu. The sequence goes on along the minus strand of NC_053024.1, from coordinate 655,862,318 downwards.
CTATTTTTGGAATGTCCGCGTTCAAAAAAAGATACAGGTTTTGAAAATAAACTGCGTTTTTTCTGCAAAGAAAAGAATGAACTGCGTTCGAACTTCTAAAAACGTTTAGATCTGTCGTGGATTAAGTTCTTATAGTGTTTGCTGCTCAACATTTGCACATAATATTTAGTGGTGCGATGGCTAGCGCGCGGGTACTAAATGGGAAGTCTCGAGTTCGATTCTCCAGCCGCCCTGTGAACCCACGGAGTCAATCCGTGCTTTATTATTAGGGATAGATATTTCTTAAACCAGTGAACCGTAAGTGGTCATTTGTGTTAGAGATACAACACGCAATCGAACACGATGAAGAAATCAACACAAATCAACACGAGAGACACGCAATTTTAACTTGGAAAACCTGTCCAACACGAAGGGGAAAAAATCACGGGCGTCGGCCAAAAAATCTTCACTATATCGAGGGAGGTTACAAACGTTGGGATTTACAATTAATCTACTTATCTTGTTCGGTGGCTTACAAAGGATATATATAACACAGGTGACCTAGGTCAATACTGATCTCCGCTTCGGCCCAAGCCAACCGGCGACCCGTCTCGGTCCGCTCACTCGTCAGAAGTTAGCATTTATTTTATACTTGAATTTGGAACATAACAAACTTCACCTCGTGAAAAATTCCATCTTATAGCATGAATGAGAACCTTCTCCCTGGACAATAAAGAAAAGACTTTTGGCGCCAAACGACCACTTGGGCTAATCTGTTATACCAAATAAGTCTGAGCTTTGCTCAAACTTAGCAACAGGAACTGGCTTTGTCAACATATCAGTAGGATTATCATGAGTACTAGTCTTGCATAACTTTTAGTTTACCTTGCTCAACAATGTCTCAAACATAATGGTATATGACATTATTGTGCTTTGTTCTCTCACGGAACATTTGATTCTTAGTGAGCATATGGCACTCTGACTCTCACAAAATAGGATAATGCAAGAATTATCTCCACAAAGCTCAGCATACAAACCTTTTAGCCAAACTGATTCTTTTTATGCTTCTGCAATAGCCATGTATTCAGCTTCAGTGGTACATTGGGAAACTACTGGCTACAATGTTGCCCTCCAACTCACGGCACAACCACCAACAATGAACACATAACTTGTAAGGGACCTCCATTTGTCCAAATCGTCGGAAGGAAAATTTGAATCCACATATCCAGCTAGTCTCTCACCAGTCCTACCGAATTTCAAACAAGCATTGGAAGTGCCACAAAGGACCTAAAAATCCACTAAATAGCCTTCCAGTACTGTTCTTTACCAGGGTTAGCCATGTATATATCTACTGACCAAACTCATTGCAAATGACAAATCAGGCCTAGAACACACCATGGCATACATTAAAGAACCGACAACACTAGAATATTGAGGAGATGATAATTTGAATGACACTGGTGCGCGTCGGTCCTAAACAAATGGTTTTACCCCTTTCCGCGACGGCATTTGGAACCGTCGCCAAGTGAGTGTGTGCGATAGGGTGTCTTTCCCACATGACCCAAAAATCGTCGGGGATAGGCCCTCCTGGGACCCAGGCTGGGGCTGTATGCGGTCGGGCGAGGCATCGAAACCCAATCATTTCCATTGGTATGTACATCCCACATGGTAATCCGAGAAAACATTTCCGTAGGTATGTACATCCCACATGGTAATCCGAGAAAATCATTTCCGTAGGTATGTACATCCCACATGATGAATCCCAGAAAAACATTTCCGTTCGTATGTATATCATACACAGTCAATCCAAGGAATATGTTTCCGTTCTTATGTACATCCCACATAGTCAATCCAAGGAAAACGTTTCCGTTCGGATGTACATCCCACATGGTTTTATGTATACGCTCGTGTGTGAAAGGTGTAACTATCACACACGCTCTATCTTGGTTAATTGTTTGCTTTCATTAACTACATCACACACGATTTGATGTAGAAAATTGTGTGGCATTGGGCTATCCATCGCAAGCGCTTTTACTGCTAGAACCGTTTGCAAAGGTCCATGACCGCCTGTTCTATTTTTATTTTTGCCTGTAATTTATTATTCTAATTGGAAATATTGAAATACAAAATGTGCAATTCAATTTCTCAGCACAATGGTTCAACAACGAATCCATAAATAAAATTGCCAGTACAATATGTTCAGTAATTATAGGATTACGCAGCAATTAACTATGATGAACCGCAGTATTTAAAGGCGGTAAAGATGAAGAGACAAGTGTAAATCATTTTGACTGCCGATGGTGTTGAAGAAGTGGAATGCCCATAATGTGCCTTCCTGCATGACATAGGCACGAACCACTTTTGTCCAACCCCTTGTGACGATCGCCCGCCCATCCTTCACCGCCTTCAGGAAGACTTCTAGAGCATTATCATGGTAGCATGGATTATATACTTTAACCTTAGTTGCCTCCACTTAGGTCATGTAGTTTGCAAGGTAATCATCAGTAAATAGCGAAAACCATTGGAAAGACAAAAATATCAGATACTGCGGTCTAATAGAGTAACTTGTTGTGGGCAGGGGAAAAGGCAACACATTACTTACCATACTAAAGTTCACTGTTGTCTTTGACAAAGTGTAAATAAAGAGCTTAATTCCAATCACCCGTTTCTTTCGCCTAACAATCTTTCTTAGTTTCCTCACTTGACGCTTATTCATGAATATCTCATTGCCCCATACACAAAAGGGATCGAAGCATGGATCAATACCCCGCATATATGTACCTACAAGCAACCAGTAAATGTTAGAAGCTAAACTGAGATTGCACAAATCATGTAAAATACAACTACCTATGTTCCTAAGTACAAGTATTTTTTTTAGATTTCAATATGAACTACATACGGATGTATATAGAATTATAGATATAGTTTAGATTAGAATCTAGATTCACTCATTTTGCTTCTTATGTAGTCTATATTGGAATCTCTAAAAATACTTATATTTAGGAATAGATGGTGTATAAGACATGGGATGCAGCTAACCTCGACGGAAAACAATAGCATCACCCATTGTAGCCATGTGTAAGTACATGGAAAGCCAATGTTAATTACAACAGGGTTAACATCCACAAAAAATAGCAAATGGTAATAAAACGGCAGCATCTATAGTGATATCTTCATTTCGAAAGAGTAGCCCAGTAGCAAAGGGACGGATTAAAAAATGGATACAACTGTTAATTGCAACAGGCTTAACAACATCCTAACTCATATTTTCTAAGTTTGTAGCCATTGAAATACAACTCTTTAAAAATGGATACAACTGTTAATTGCAACAGGCTTAATGGCCATTGAAATCGTTACTGATAAAAATGCAATTGGCAGAGTTAAACATCACAGTGCAGGTGCTGCCAGAGCAGATAATGGCCCACTTGTCTACAAAAAGTTAGGGAAAATAGCTCAAACGTGTTAGGCATGTTTACTACAACATGCTTAATACATCGACAGTACAAAACATAGCCATTAATTGCAACTGGTATTGGTAAGATTGAAATGGTGGGTACATACTTGGTAAGTCCTGAGAGGTAGTTGCTGGGGCACTTCATCTTGGCCAGAGCTCGCCCGAAGTCAGCGGCGGCGGAGGCGAGATGTTCCTCCGGGTTGAAGTGCGGATCAGTGCCACTGACATGTGTACCTACAAGCAACCAGTAAATGGTAGAAGTTAAACTACAATTGCACAAATGATGTGAAATACTGTAAGACATGGGATGTAGCTAACCTTGACGGCAAACAACAGCATCGGTCGTTATGACCCTGCGTAAGTACATGGACAAGCATGTTAATTACAACAGGGTTAGCATCCACCAAAAAAGCAAATGGGGCAGCATCTCTAGTGTATCTTCATTGCGGAGAGTAGCATGGTAGCAAATGGACAGATTAACAAATGGATACAACTGTTAATTACAACAGGCTTATCAACATCCTGAGTCATGTTTTGTAAGTTTGTAGCAATTGAAATGCAACTATTTTAAAAATGGATTCAAGTGTTAATTGCAACAAGCTTAATAGAAATTGAAACCGGTACTGATAAAATGCAATTGGCATAGTTAAACATCACAAGGCAGGTGCTACCAGAGCAGAGAATGGCCCAGATGTCTATAAAAAGGTAGGGAAAGTAGCAAAAACGTGTTAGGCATGTTTACTAGAACATGCTTAATACATCGACCGTACAGAACATAGCCATTAATTGCAACTGGTATTGGTAAGATTGAATTGGTGAGTACATACTTGGTAAGTCCTGAGAGGTGGTTGCTGGGGCACTTCATCTTGGCCAGAGCTCGCCCGAAGTCAGCGACGGTGGAGGCGAGCTATTCCTCCGGGTCGAAGCGTGGATCAGTGCCATTGACATGTGTACCTACAACCAGTAAATGGGTAGAAGTTAAACTGCAATTGCACAAATTACGTGAAATACTGTAAGACATGGGATGCATCTCACCTCGCCGGTAAACAAAAGCATCGACCGTTATGACCCTGCGTAAGTACATGGACGGGCATGTTAAGTGCAACAGGGTTAGCATACACTAAAAATGGCAAATGGACAACATCTCTAGTGATATCCCGAGTCATGTATTGTAAGTTTGTTGCTAGTATTGGTGAAATTGAGCTGGACACGATAATATTTGAACATCACACAGTGTGTAGTGTCGTGGGAACGATTTCGATAATAATAAGGTATAGGGTAACGGAGCATGATCTATCGAGATGCATAAGGGTAACACGGTGGTTTTAGCGAGTTCGGGCCTCTCACGGTGAAGATAACAGCCCTACGTCTCGTGCTCCGGAGAGGCTTTGTATTATCTGAGTATGTATCCGGAGATTACAATGTGTGAGAGAAGGAAACGGATCCCATGTGATGCCCGGATAATCAAGCTACAGTAACCCTCTGTTAATGATACCACGTCACCACGGTCACTGTTACTAATCCCGCGTTAGTTCAAAACTGATTCAAAATCCAAATTCAAGAACAAGTCAAACAATTAAAGTTTTCAAAAGTCAAAACTAAAATGTCCTTATTGTGAAAAATAATTCATAAGATATATTGGTGGAGAAACCAAGTCTTTATAAAATGTTTAAATGCACTAAACTAATTAAATCAGTAGCTAAAACCATTAATTAAATGCCTTTTATATTTTGTAAAATGCTAAACTATATTATTCTGGGAGGAAACTTTTGTGGTTGTGACATAATTGGTAACATAAATTTAGGTGCCATTTTGGTATTTTATTAAAACTAAAGTAATTAGGAACTAAAAGAAAGCAGAAAAGAATGATTAAAAAGATAAACAAAACAAAATCAAACTAAAAAAATAGAAGAAAGGCCCCCTGGGCCTTGGCCCAGCAGGCCACCAGGCCACCCGGCCGCCCCACCTAGCCCAACTGGCCACCCACTCCCCCCTCACTCGCTTATCCACCCACACCCCCGAAACCCTAGCCCACAACCGCACACCCCACTCTCCCCACGACGCCCCCCTCCTCTCTCCCGATCTGGATCGGGATCCAGAGGAGGCCATCGCCGCTCGACGCCGCCCCGCGCCCGGTGCTGTCCCGCCACACGCCGGACCGCCCCGCCGCCACACGACGCCACCCCGTCCACCCCTCCTCCCCGATCGGCCTCAGCTTCCTCCCGGCGCCGCCCCGCCATCGCCGCCTCGACCCTGACTCCGTCGCCCGAAGCGTCCCGGACGCCGCCGGACTTCCCCTTCTACGCACGTCGTCCCCGTCGACCTCCTCGAACTCCCCCGAGCCCATTGCCCCATCCCTGCTCCTCGATGTGAGCTCCGCCTCGCCCCTCCCCTCCTCTCTGTCCCGCACTTCGTCACGTGCACCACGTGACCGGCCGCGCCCGATGCGTGCTCGCCGCGACCGCGCCCCGGCCCGCGCTCACTGTGGCCTCGCCCCGCCCGGCGTGCCCCTGTACACGCGCCCGGGCGCGCGCCGATGCTTTGCCTCTTCCCTCACCGCGCCCCGCGGCCCCCCCTGTCGCCGCCCTGCGCCCACGCCGGCGCCGTCCCTTGGCCGCTGCCGTTGCTCTAGTCGAAGCGGCGCCCCTTGCCGAGCCCGCTCCTCCCTCCGTCCGCCCCTGTCCCGTGCGCCGTCGCAATCCCCGTCCTCCGCCCGGTTGGCGCCCGGCGAGCCCTGCCGTGGTCACCAACCCCCCTGCTCCGGCGATCTGCCGGCTCCGCCCGCCCCTATGGTGCGCTCGAAAGAGCGGGTGCTGGGCACCGTTGCGCCCGCGCCCGTTCGGGCGACAACCGCGCGGCCATGCGCCCGAAACCCGCAAGGCCCCCTGGGGCCAATGACATGGGGGCCCCAGCCCCAGAACGTTTTAATAAAAAAAGAGAGAATAAAAAAAGTAAAATGTGATAATGAATGATAAAACTAATTAATCAATTAATTAACTAATTAATTAACTTAATTAATTCTGATTAAATTAACCAATTAGGATTAATTAACCTAATGATTAATTAACCTAATTAACTACTATTAATTAGCTAATTAATTAGTATGACAGTGGGGCCCACCCCCTAATTAATTATGATTAGTTTAATTAATCTGTTTAATTAAAATGTGTCGCTGACCAGTGGGACCCACTGGTCAGGTTGACCAGTCAACTCTGTTGACTGCTGACGTCAGCATGACATCATGCTGATGTCATTAATTTATTTTTGAATTAATTAAATTCTAGAAATTAATAAAATCTTTAGAAAATCATATCTTTTAATCCATAACTCGGATTAAAATATTTTGTACATGAAAGTTGCTCAGAGCGACGAGACGAATCCGGAAACACAGCCCGTTCGTCCGCCACGCATCCCTAACCTATCAAACCCGCAACTTTCCCCCTCCGGCTCCTCTGCCCGAAAACATGAAACACCGGGAATACTTTCCTGGATGTTTTCCCCCTTCACCGGTATCACCTCATACCGCGTTACAACACGTCTAGCTCTGCCTGTTATCCTGTTATGCACTTGCTTGCTATGTATTTACTGTTTCTCCCCCCTCTTCTCTCCGGTAGACCCCATGACGATGCTGATGCCCCTGTGGTTGACTACGTCACCGACGACCCCTCCTTGTCTGAGCAACCAGGCAAGCCCCCCCCCCTTGATCACCAGATGTCGCCTACTCTCCTCTATACTGCTTGCATTAGAGTAGTGTAGCATGTTACTGCTTTCCGTTATTCCTATCCTGATGCATAGCCTGTCCTTGCTACTACTGTTGTTACCATTACCTGCTATCCTACTGCTTAGTATAGGATGCTAGTGTTCCATCAGTGGCCCTACACTCTTGTCCGTCTGCCATGCTATACTACTGGGCCGTGATCACTTCGGGAGGTGATCATGGGCATATACAATATACTTTACACAGTTACCTTACCTGTGATACTGTTCGGAGATGGGGGCTGAAGGGGCAGGTGGCTCCATCCAGGTAGTGGTGGGCCTGGGTTCCCGATGGCCCCCGACTGTTACTTTGAGGCGGAGCGACAGGGCAGGTTGAGACCACCTAGGAGAGAGGTGGGCCTGGCCCTGGTCGGCGTTCGCAGATACTTAACACGTTTAACGAGATCTTGGTATTTGATCTGAGTCTGGCTACTGGCCTATACGCACTAACCATCTACGCGGGGACAGTTATGGGAACTCGACGTCGTGGTATCGGCCGAAGCCTTCGTGACGTCAGCAACGGAGCGGCGCGCGCTGGATTGGACTGGAACGCCTACTAGGCTAGGTCTGCTTTCGGCCGCCCACGCAACGTGCAGGTGTGCTAAGGGCGATGGGCCCAGACCCCTGGGCGCTTAGGTTTAGACCGGCGCGCTGACCTCTCTGTTGGTCTAGGTGGGGCTGCGACGTGTTGATCTTCCGAGGCCGGGCATGACCCAGGAAAGTGTGTCCGGCCAAATGGGATCGAGCGTGTTGGGTTATGTTGTGCACCCCTGCAGGGAAGTTAATCTATTCGAATAGCCGTGATCTTCGGTAACAGGACGACTTGGAGTTGTACCTTGACCTTATGACAACTAGAACCGGATACTTAATAAAACACACCCTTCAAAGTGCGAGATACAACCCGGTGGTCGCTCTCTAACAGGGCATTGAGGAGGGGATCGCCGGGTAGGATTATGCTATGCGATGCTACTTGGAGGACTTCAGTCTACTCTCTTCTACATGCCGCAAGACGGAGGCTGCCAGAAGCGTAGTCTTCGAAAGGATTAGTTATCCCCCTCTTATTCTGGCATTCTGCAGTTCAGTCCACATATGATACCCTTATTCCATTTGATACCCATGCATATGTAGTGTAGCTCCTTGCTTGCGAGTACTTTGAATGAGTACTCACGGTTGCTTTCTCCCTCTTTTCCCCCTATCCCTTCTACCTGGTTGTCGCAACCAGATGTTGGAGCCTAGGAGCCAGACGCCACCTTCGACGATGACTCCTACTACACCGGAGGTGCCTACTACTACGTGCTGCCCGCTGACGACGACCAGGAGTAGTTAGGAGGATCCCAGGCAGGAGGCCTGCGCCTCGTTCGATCTGTATCCCCATTTGTGCTAGCCATCTTATGGCAACTTGTTTAACTTTATGTCTGTACTCAGATATTGTTGCTTCCGCTGACTCGTCTATGATCGAGCTCTTGTATTCGAGCCTTCGAGGCCCCTGGCTTGTAATATGATGCTTGTATGACTTATTTTATTTGTAGAGTTGTGTTGTGATATCTTCCCGTGAGTCCTTGATCTTGATCGTACACATTTGTGTGCATGATTAGTGTACGGTCAAATCGGGGGCGTCAAAAGTTGGTATCAGAGCCAACTGCCTGTAGGAATCCCCTTTCCAGCTCCTTGGCCGAAGTTGAGTCTAGTCATTGCAAAACCTTTACTAACATGGATGTGCGGCCTATGGGCCCACGTCGCCATTGGGTGATATTAGGATTTTTTATTCCTCCTCTATACTCTGGGACTCTAATCTCTCTTCTATTCGGGTTAAATGGTTTTGCTAACTCTAACTCTAGGTTCTCGTAAATACTTTCTCCCGGAGAGCCCCTTCATCCCAGATGATGGCCTGCTTCACCAGAAGATTCTGAGGATACTCTATGATGTTCTGTCGAGATTTGTGCCATCACTTTTGCTATTCCCGACCACCGATAAACCCCTATGGATAACCACGTATACTCGCCATTCATACAATGCTTCCCAGTTGATCTTGTTATTACAAGATATCCCAAAATTCTCTCGGTTGTTCCGAGAATCCTTGAGCTTACTGCCTTGCAGTTCTTTGCCACATGGATACCACTATGGATAATTTCTAGCACTCACTGGATATTTGCTCATCCCCAGTTGATTCATGTATTTCACAAAAGTATTCAAAATACTATTTGAACTTCCGAAAATCCTGAGTAGCCTATTGCTCTTGAAATTCTTACTTGCTTGCCTTATGGTTAATCCCATAAGTCTATAATCTTATTGGCATCCCTTGTCATTATCATTTTGAGTCCGCTGATTCAAATGTTGCGAGAGCTCGCCATCCTCAATCAGATCCTAGAATTCATCCTTCCGGCTCAGACGTCATTTTAAACATGAGCTGGTTATCGACCAATCAAATTGCCGTCGATTGTACCCCTAAGTCTATTCAGCTTATCCATCCTTGATCAGAGCATTTTCTCCCGATCCCTTGATTTGAAAATCATAATTACTTTGCTATTTAAACGTTGAATTATTCAGATGTTCTATAAAACGATGCATTTACAATATTTCTTCCTCTGATTGGGTATCGATACTCACATTAGCCCCATTGTGGATCGCCATATCCACTGTTGGATTATTATCCGACAGTGTCCTTCATAATTAATCACTTTGTGAGTTCTTTCTCCGATACATAATGCCTTTGATAAATTTTATCCTCTGCTTGCTCAAGCATGCTGTACTATCGATCTTGTGTTATTTACTCCTGAAGTTCATGGTATATGTTCTAAGAAGCCCCGTTGGGTTGAACCTATGCCTTCCTTAATCTGGGTGAACTCGAAAGTTTTCACGGGTCATACTCCTCTGGTAATTCACCAGGTAGGTTTTGACACTGAAATCATTTATATCTAGAGCAGTGAATGAAAGGTTATACATTGAAGAAGTGGGAGTCGACCTTGAACTTTGTGTTCATGCCCATGGACCCGATGTGGAACTTATCATGGAAGCTACTTGTAGTAATAACTATTTCCTTGATATAATATCCTTTGGTATCGGTGAATTGATCCTTTGCAATCGTGGTTTCGACCATATGTTCTTCTTAGATCCCATTTCTCGGGCAAGTTTAAGCACTTGTCTTCTGTGGATCAATACCACCATTCCAACCTTTACTTTGATCTTTCGTCGAGTATTACCCCCCTGGTATCTCGAGATTATCTTGGAACTGCATAACTTCTTATGAGTTCTTCATTTAGTACTACATTCTCACTGATTACAACTTTTCATGTGCCCTGAGTTATTAAACACTCAAAAGACACCGATAACTGAACCGAGTCCGCACTACGGTTCAACAACTTTTAAGTAATCTTATTTAAGTACGATTTTGTATCTGATCAAGTCATTCCTAGCTTGATCGGCCATATCATTATTGTGCTAAATTTTAACTGTGCCACCCGGTCCTTATTATCGGAACACAACTTTCGACTATGAGCTAAGCTTACGTCGATTTCCTCGTCTTATCGTTTCACCTCGAACCACACACTTTGATTCCGAGTTTGTGTCGTATATGTGGTTCCAATAATCTTTCGTTGAATCAGTCCTTTTTCTTGATGCAGTCGTGGTTCGATTGCCTCTCCGTGGAGCCGCTCGACAAAAATTGTCGTGATCATCATCAACATTTTTGACTCCTTCTAGGATATCGATCGAATTCATGATGATAAGTGCCATCCTCGTTCCTTGGTAACTTGATTTACCATCGACTACATCCTTACCTTCCTTTTATCACAAACTTGTTCCGGTTATGGATGCAACTTGCTATCCAGCTTGTATTATGTTCTACCTTGAAGTATTACCCTCTTGTTTTGAAGTTAATGATCGGCCGTTCATTCTTAGCCTATCTGTTATTGAATCACCATTCTAATAGTTGATCATGCTACCTATGCCCATATTTCGGCTACACTCTTCAACCAATGTTTAAATTGTGTATGTTTTCTCGAGCATACCACATTATATCATTTGATTTGACAAATGTTATCTCCTTGTTCACATAAGTGTGGAAATCCATCTTTTGAAAATCTCAATGAATTGTTGCTGAGTTCATCAGCCACTCCTCGTCCTTTTCCTTGGTTAAATGATGAACTCTTGTTTCGAAACTTGCTTCCATAGTTCCATTCCCAAGAATCTTACAATGTCATCTCGACAAATTGTGTTGCACCTTTTCTTCTCGGATATCCTGAGTCTGAGGTATCCTGACACCAATCAGATCTGAATCCCGGTCAGATATGATGGTTGGGACATATTTCCAAGAGTTATAATATTGGTCTTTATATGACCTGGTAAGGTGATGTCATGCCTAGCACACCTGGCCGGAGGACCTATTGTTATAGTTCTTCCTTTTTGGCAAGGTTAACCATTCTTCCAGGAGGGAATTGTAAGACTTATTCTATAAGTTATTCCTGATGAATCCTTTGAGTATCCAAAGTCCGACCTTTGCTTGAAGACCATGTCAAAGCTATCTCGAAGCATGTCTGTGGTACTCCGTTCATCAACAAGAACATTGAAGCACAATGCTAAATTCTCTTTATCAATTATCCAAACACCATTGTATGGGTAACATCACGATTTTCGTCGCTCCTCTACCCAAATGGTTTCTACTTGTTATCTTGTTGTGAATGTCAATCTCTACTTGACCTTTGGAAGGATATACTCTAATACTTGAGTATAAACACCTTTCCTTCCCATTGGTCTGATTAACATAATAATCACATTTTCCTTTTCATTGTTTTGATTAACCTTTCTGGTGATCTATATGATCTAAGCAGTAATAGTCTTCTGCTTATGTAAACACCTAGGTGAACCATCGTGTCGGTAAGACCCTGTTACTATTGTTGATGACATTTCGGTAACCACCGATGGACGAGAACATTGCCTATTGGTCTGCCTCGTTCAACGAGAAGGAGAAGGGTTCTCTTCGTCCCTCGCACTTGGTACCGATGTTGTTGCCGACATAACTGACAAGCTATCCTCTGGCATGCCTTGCTTACTTGATCGTGCAAATCGTCACCGCCCTTCCTACTTTTACCCCACATGGTGGGCCCATAACCCCCAGTTCTACAAGATCGAAACCTGACTCTCCTATACACCCCCTGTTCCCAAAGTTATTCCTCCCGCGTGGACTCGTATGTAATTCATGAGCCACCTTTCGATGAGATCGTCAATTCTAGCATCGGACACAATAATTATTTCGTTGCTTGAAACCCCTTTCACCTTCTGACTAGGCATTGAAAGATTGCGTGGCTGCTTGAAACTTCTTATTGTACCTCCCAACTTTACTCTCGATGTGTTTTATTTGTTCAACTCGAGAGGTACTCATATGCTCATTCATGGGTTAATCCTAGATTATTACCCTTATAGCATTCTGTTGTTGCCGATCTGCCCCGTTAACTATTCGTAAATACGATGAAGATCCCGATGAAAGGATGCCGACTTCATCATGATGACCTGAAGCAGAGAAATCAAGACATCAATATAATGGATCGACCACTTCGAGAGGAGCAACCAAGACCGAGAAGATTCGTTAGAATTTTGTAACCAAACCTTTCCCCCTTAGACCCCCTCTTAAATCTCGGGACGAGATTTCTTGTAGTGGAGGAGAATTGTGACGCCCGGATAATCAAGCTACAGTAACCCTCTGTTAATGATGCCACGTCACCACGGTCACTGTTACTAATCCCGCGTTAGTTCAAAACTGATTCAAAATCCAAATTCAAGAACAAGTCAAACAATTAAAGTTTTCAAAAGTCAAAACTAAAATGTCCTTATTGTGAAAAATAATTCATAAGATATATTGGTGGAGAAACCAAGTCTTTATAAAATATTTAAATGCACAAAACTAATTAAATCAGTAGCTAAAACCATTAATTAAATGCCTTTTATATTTTGTAAAATGCTAAACTATATTATTCTGGGAGGAAACTTTTGTGGTTGTGACATAATTGGTAACATAAATTTAGGTGCCATTTTGGTATTTTATTAAAACTAAAATAATTAGGAACTAAAAGAAAGCAGAAAAGAATGATTAAAAAGATAAACAAAACAAAAGAAAACTAAAAAAAATAGAAGAAAGGCCCCCTGGGCCTTGGCCCAGCAGGCCACCAGGCCACCCGGCCGCCCCACCTAGCCCAACCGGCCACCCACTCCCCCTCACTCGCTTATCCACCCACACCCCCGAAACCCTAGCCCACAACCGCACACCCCACTCTCCCCACGACGCCCCCTCCTCTCTCCCGATCTGGATCGGGATCCAGAGGAGGCCGTCGCCGCTCGACGCCGCCCCGCGCCCGGTGCTGTCCCGCCACACGCCGAACCGCCCCGCCGCCACACGACGCCACCCCGTCCACCCCTCCTCCCCGATCGGCCTCAGCTTCCTCCCCGCCCCCCGCCATCGCCGCCTCGACCCCGACTCCGTCGCTTGAAGCGTCCCGGACGCCGCCGGACTTCCCCTTCTACGCACGTCGTCCCCGTCGACCTCCCCGAACTCCCCCGAGCCCATTGCCCCATCCCTGCTCCTCGATGTGAGCTCCGCCTCGCCCCTCCCCTCCTCTCTGTCCCGCACTTCTTCACGTTCACCACGTGACCCGGCCGCGCCCGATGCGTGCTCGCCGCGACCGCGCCCCGGCCCGCGCTCACCGTGGCCTCGCCCCGCCCGGCGTGCCCCTGTACACGCGCCCGGGCGCGCGCCGATGCTTTGCCTCTTCCCTCACCGCGCCCCGCGGCCCCCTTGTCGCCGCCCTGCGCCCATGCCGGCGCCGTCCCTTGGCCGCTGCCGCTGCTCCAGTCGAAGCGGCGCCCCCTGCCGAGCCCGCTCCTCCCTCCGTCCGCCCCTGTCCCGTGCGCCGTCGCAATCCCCGTCCTTCGCCCGGTTGGCGCCCGGCGAGCCCCGCCGTGGTCACCAACCCCCCTGCTCCGGCGATCTGCCGGCTCCGCCCGCCCCTGTGGTGCGCCCGAAAGAGCGGGTGCTGGGCACCGTTGCACCCGCGCCCGTTCGGGCGACAACCGCGCGGCCATGCGCCCGAAACCCGCAAGGCCCCCTAGGGCCAATGACATGGGGGCCCCAGCCCCAGAACGTTTTAATAAAAAAAAGAGAGAGAATAAAAAAAATAAAATGTGATAATGAACAATAAAGCTAATTAATTAATTAATTAACTAATTAATTAACTTAATTAATTCTGATTAAATTAACCAATTAAGATTAATTAACCTAATGATTAATTAACCTAATTAACTACTATTAATTAGCTAATTAATTAGTATAACAGTGGGGCCCACCCCCTAATTAATTATGATTAGTTTAATTAATTTGTTTAATTAAAATGTGTCGCTGACCAGTGCGACCCACTGGTCAGGTTGACCAGTCAACTCTGTTGACTGCTGACGTCAGCATGACATCATGCTGATGTCATTAATTCATTTTTGAATTAATTAAATAATTAATTAAATTCTAGAAATTAATAAAATCTTTAGAAAATCATATTTTTTAATCCGTAACTCGGATTAAAATATTTTGTACATGAAAGTTGCTCAGAGCGACGAGACGAATCCGGAAACACAGCCCGTTCGTCCGCCACGCATCCCTAACCTATCGAACCCGCAACTTTCCCCCTCCAGCTCCTCTGCCCGAAAACATGAAACACCGGGAATACTTTCCCGGATGTTTTCCCCCTTCACCGGTATCACCTCATACCGCGTTAGAAAACGTCTAGCTCTGCCTGTTATCCTGTTATGCACTTGCTTGCTATGTATTTACTGTTTCTCCCCCTCTTCTCTCCGGTAGACCCCATGACGATGCTGATGCCCCTGTGGTCGACTACGTCACCGACGACCCCTCCTTCTTGTCTGAGCAACCAGGCAAGCCCCCCCTTGATCACCAGATATCGCCTACTCTCCTCTATACTGCTTGCATTAGAGTAGTGTAGCACGTTACTGCTTTCCGTTATTCCTATCCTGATGCATAGCCTGTCCTTGCTACTACTGTTGTTACCATTACCTGCTATCCTACTGCTTAGTATAGGATGCTAGTGTTCCATCAGTGGCCCTACACTCTTGTCCGTCTGCCATGCTATACTACTGGGCCGTGATCACTTCGGGAGGTGATCACGGGCATATACAATATACTTTACATAGTTACCTTACCTGTGTACTGTTCGGAGATGGGGGCTGAAGGGGCAGGTGCTCCATCCAGGTAGTGGTGGGCCTGGGTTCCCGATGGCCCCCGACTGTTACTTTGAGGCGGAGCGACAGGGCAGGTTGAGACCACCTAGGAGAGAGGTGAGCCTGGCCCTGGTCGGCGTTCGCAGATACTTAACACGTTTAACGAGATCTTGGTATTTGATCTGAGTCTGGCTACTGGCCTATACGCACTAACCATCTACGCGGGGACAGTTATGGGAACTCGACGTCGTGGTATCGGCCGAAGCCTTCGTGACGTCAGCAACGGAGCGGCGCGCGCTGGATTGGACTGGAACGCCTACTAGGCTAGGTCTGCTTTCGGCCGCCCACGCAACGTGCAGGTGTGCTAAGGGCGATGGGCCCAGACCCCTGGGCGCTTAGGTTTAGACCGGCGCGCTGACCTCTCTGTTGGTCTAGGTGGGGCTGCGACGTGTTGATCTTCCGAGGCCGGGCATGACCCAGGAAAGTGTGTCCGGCCAAATGGGATCGAGCGTGTTGGGTTATGTTGTGCACCCCTGCAGGGAAGTTAATCTATTCGAATAGCCGTGATCTTCGGTAACAGGACGACTTGGAGTTGTACCTTGACCTTATGACAACTAGAACCGGATACTTAATAAAACACACCCTTCAAAGTGCGAGATACAACCCGGTGGTCGCTCTCTAACAGGGCATTGAGGAGGGGATTGCCGGGTAGGATTATGCTATGCGATGCTACTTGGAGGACTTCAGTCTACTCTCTTCTACATGCCGCAAGACGGAGGCTGCCAGAAGCGTAGTCTTCGAAAGGATTAGTTATCCCCCTCTTATTCTGGCATTCTGCAGTTCAGTCCACATATGATACCCTTATTCCATTTGATACACATGCATATGTAGTGTAGCTCCTTGCTTGCGAGTACTTTGAATGAGTACTCACGGTTGCTTTCTCCCTCTTTTCCCCCTATCCCTTCTACCTGGTTGTCGCAACCAGATGTTGGAGCCTAGGAGCCAGACGCCACCTTCGATGATGACTCCTACTACACCGGAGGTGCCTACTACTACGTGCTGCCCGCTGACGACGACCAGGAGTAGTTAGGAGGATCCCAGGCAGGAGGCCTGCGCCTCGTTCGATCTGTATCCCCATTTGTGCTAGCCATCTTATGGCAACTTGTTTAACTTATGTCTGTACTCAGATATTGTTGCTTCCGCTGACTCGTCTATGATCGAGCTCTTGTATTCGAGCCTTCGAGGCCCCTGGCTTGTAATATGATGCTTGTATGACTTATTTTATTTGTAGAGTTGTGTTGTGATATCTTCCCGTGAGTCCTTGATCTTGATCGTACACATTTGTGTGCATGATTAGTGTACGGTCAAATCGGGGGCGTCACATCCCATGCCCGAGCTAAGTCCCGAGACTAATGGTGAAAAGAGAGAGTGGTGGAAGAAAAAGAGCCCCTTAGTCTAGTGGTGGGGGTGGCTTATATAGAGTGCGCCACCCCCTCACCCCTTATGTTACACGGTGGAGCATCAATGCCATAATGCCTGCCCACTACAAAACCGTCATGCCGACTATTGGTCTTTGCATATCCGAGTGAGTTACACGGTCGAGTGGAATGAGCTCGTCGAGTGAAGTGCCGTGCTCCGAGTGGTTGTCGCCGTCCGACTGACTTTCAAGTTGCGGTACATCTGGACGGCGATCTGGCCCAGGGGTCCAGTATAAAGTATACGGTGTCCATGGGTAGGGCCTTTAGGTCAGGCCTGTTACCCTACCCCCAATACATGTCCTCGTCATTAGCCCCCGAATCGGTCGAGGTTGAGCGGGTCGAGTCGAGGTGAATTCCCAGATGAGTCGAGTGCTGCGGAGGCACTTATGAACTCCCTCTGGTCACCCGGTGATCTTATCTCCGCATGTTGCCTTGACGGATTCTAGACTGTATGGTGTCCGAGTGAAATGAGCTCAAACGGGTCCGCGAAGGAGCGTTAAACTCACCTTAAAGCAATTTTTTTGGAGTGATTTGGAGCTGGTCCTGCATTGAGTAACTGATTACTCGGAATTTCTTCACGCCTGGAATGTGTCTTTTTTTGTTGTTTGGCCGTCACTCGGACCGGGCGGACCATTCCGAGTGGATACCATTCCAGTGGGGGCATGCTGAGTGCACCCACTGGGTGTAGTCCCAGAGACTGCCGTCGACTGCGGGCAGTCGGCGGGAGTCTTAGAGCATGTCTTTTTCCGCCCGGTCTGAGTGGATACCAACAGTCGGCGGGAGTCTTAGAGCCTGTCTTTTTTGTTGTTTTTCATCACTCGGACTGGTCAGGCCGTACCGAGTGGAGATTACTCCAGTGGGGGCACGCTGAGTGCACCCACTGGGTGTAGTCCCCGAGACCGCCATCGACTGCGGGCAGTCGGCGGGGGTCTGAGAGAACTAAAACTCTTCTTAGATGGTACTGATCGAACTTGTTCTTCTCTGACTCGAAGGTCGAGTAATTCTGAAGCTAGTTTTGCATCGAGCAAAATGTTTCTTTCCGAGTTCTCTTCCAGTGGGGGCACGCTGAGTGCACCCACTGGGTGTAGTCCCCGATCCTCTGTCGGACTAGATGAGTCGGGCAGAGGGTTTAAGTCTCCTAGTAAACCTCCATGTAGTCGACACGGTAAATATCTTTTAGTCTGAAATTGAGTCAATCAGATGCATCTTCAGGTGCTTGACATGGTAAATAAGCTCAGCCTGGAGCTGAGTCAGTCGGAATGATCTTCGTGCACTCGGCACGGTAAATAAATTCAGCCTGGAACTCGATCAAGCAGGTGAATCTTCATGCTCTCGGCACGGTGAATGAATTCGGCTTTGAAACTGCCGACTGTAGAAAAAAGCCGGACACTCCAGGGAGTAATCGTTCCAGTAGTACTTGTTATATTGACCGTTAGATTTTGTGTGAAAGGGGTATTTGCAAGAGTACATTGTATCCGTAGAGGAGCTTCGTTTTCACCCTTTTGCATGGAAGGGATATTTGTCCGAGCGGACATGCTTCCCGATTGATCGGGGTATGTTGACTGCAAGGAAAAACTTGGTGGCACTCGTATGTCTCCCGGAGGAGATAGACTAGTGGTCTGACATGGACGTGCTATGAAACCCGAGTGGCGAGGTTAGTGTGTGGGCTGACTCTCCGGAGAGAGGTCACTCATTATCCTGGGGGAACACCAGCACATGCTATCTCTGAGTCCAAGTTTGGGAAACTGACGCCTTGGAGCCTAGGATAAGGGTCAAGTGTATCCGTAGAGGAGTGTTGGGGGTGTAGAGGTGAGGACATGTCCAACTGATGGTGACGCGCGGGGCGGCCGAGGGGCGAGGATGTGTACAACCGAGTGGCGACGCGTAGGGCGGCCGAGTGGTGAAGACGTGCAGATCCGAGTGGCGATGCGCGGGGGCGTCCGAGTGGTGAAGACGTGCACAACCAAGTGGCAACGCGCGGGGCGGCCGAGTGGTGAAGACGTGCACAACCGAGTGGCAACGCGTGGGCGGCCGAGTGGTGAAGACGTGCAAATCCGAGTGGCGACGCGCGGGGCGGCCAGTGATGCTAGGCGAGGTGGCCGAGTGAAGGACTAAGTGTCCAGCCAAGTGGCAAAAATGGTCCTTGAAGGAGTTAGCCAGATGCTTTCGAAGCTGATGTAGTGACGAGGTCGGTGTAGTGTGGCTGCGGCGCAACAAGACCGGCGCGACAACTGAGTCTGAGTAGGAACGAAGATGGCGTGCAGAGTGTCTGGGTGATTATGTAATTTTTCAAAGTGACGGATCGAATGTACTTGTTGAAGTGAAGGGTCTGACTGGTGATGAAGTACTCGACCACTTAGGAGAGTGTCATTCCGAATGAGCTGCAACTCCCGAGTGCGGCGTAGCCCCCGAGCGTACTACAGGCTTCGACAACGGACGTGCCAGAATACAAGAAATATAGTTTTGAATGGATAATTTGTAATTCATAGTCAGACTCGGGTAAAGATGAGGAGAAGCTTCCGAGTGATGCTCGAAAGAGGCAAACTCGTAGGGAGTGAAGTGTGCAATTTAATTATAAAAGGGACTTATCAGTCTCATGCTTGACGAGTCTATGTCATTGATATGATGAAGAGGATTCCTCTGACGGGTTGGCCGAATGTGTTTGAAGCCAACAGGTGACAAGGTCGGTGTTGTGGTGCGCTAGGACCGGTACGGTGACCGAGTCCGAGTAGCGATGAAGTTGGCGCATAGGGCCGTTGAGTGATCGCATAACTTGTGTAAAAATGGCACAAGCCAACGAAATAATTTCTCGAGGAAATTTGATGTGTGCTGAAATGATTTGTGTGAATAACACCCATAGACACCCGCTGGGAGTGCAAGGGGCTTGCTGGTTGACCAGCAAGAGTCTGAGAGAGCGAAGCATCCGTTCGAACTTGTCGAAGCGATGGATCCGACCGAACTCATTGGAATACTGGCTCAAATAAAATGGAAGTGTAGTGTTTCAACTGAGTTGCAGCCCCGGAGGACCGATGCAAACTCGAAATGAAGAACGACACATGGTGTTCGCGAATGATGTACGCGAAAAATGGAAGCTGGACTCGTGAGTCACATAACCAGTACTAAGTAAGTATGTGAAAATAAGCAGCCGAGCATAGAGGTACACTCGGTGGCGTGGCCTCCGAGTGAACGTGATGTGTGAATTACGGGACAGTCGGGAAGACGGAAATAATAGGATGTAAAATGACTTAGCTGTCTGAAGGCGCGCGAGTGGTCGAGTGGTGACGAGGCGATGGTGAAAGTCGACCTTCGTCTTGGTGTCCTTGCGGATAGGGATGGAGCGCACATTATACTTGTGATGCAGCTCCTTGAGTTAGAGGTTTGCTCTTGTCTCAGTCGGATTTTGGCTACTTAGGCGAGTCCTTGGACTGCAGCTAAGCCTCCGAGTGGGAGGCTTGCTCTCCACTCGGTAGGATTTTTTTCAAACTTAGGCGAGTACTGGACTGCAGCTAAGCCCCCGAGTGGGAGGTTTGCTCTCCACTCGGTAGGATTTCCCCCGAGTGGGAGGTTTGCTCTCCACTCAGTAGGATTTTTTCAAACTTAGGCGAGTACTGGACTGCAGCTAAGCCCCAGAGTGGGAGGTTTGCTCTCCACTCAGTAGGATTTTTTTCAAACTTAGGCGAGTACTGGACTGCAGCTAAGCCCCTGAGTGGGAGGTTTGCTCTCCACTCGGTAGGATTTTTTCAAATTTAGGCGAGTACTGGACTGCAGCTAAGCCCCCGAGTGAGAGGTTGACTCATCACTCGGTAGGATATTTCGAACTTAGGCGAAACAGATTCGCAGCTAAGCCCCCGAGTGAGAGGCTGACTCATCACTCGGTAGGATTTCTTGAACTTAGGCGTAACAGATTCGCAGCTAAGTCACCCACTGGGGGATTTTGGTTACAAGTATAAGCAACAACAATTATTTCAGAAAAAACTGTTAAAATCTGTGTGGTGATGAGGTGACCAACCGATGGCGACGCGCGGGGCGGCCGAGTGGTGATGAGGTGACCAACCGACGGCGACGCGCGGGGCGGCCGAGTGGTGATGAGGTGACCAACCGATGGCGACGCGCGGGGCGGCCGAGTGGTTATGAGGTGACCAACCGAGTGGCGACGCGCGGGGCGGCCGAGTTATGAGGTGACCAACCGATGGCGACGCGCGGGGCGGCCGAGTGGTTATGAGGACCAACCGAGTGGCGACGCGCGGGGCGGCCGAGTGGTGATGAGGTGACCAACCGATGGCGACGCGCGGGGCGGCCGAGTGTTATGAGGTGACCAACCGAGTCGATGGCGACGCGCGGGGCGGCCGGGTGGTTATGAGGTGACCAACCGATGGCGACGCGCGGGGTGGCCGGGTGGTTATGAGGTGACCAACCGATGGCGACGCGCGGGGCGGCCGAGTGGTTATGAGGTGACCAATCGATGACGACGCGCGGGGCCGCCGAGTGGTTATGAGGTGACCAACCGAGTGGCGACGCGCGGGGCGGCCGAGTGGTTATGAGGTCACCAACCGAGTGGCGACGCGCGGGGCGGCCGAGTGGTTATGAGGTGACCAACCGATGGCGACGCGCGGAGCGGCCGAGTGGTGTACACGCATCCCGCGGAATGGCGACGCGCAGAGCGTCCGGGTGATGTAGACGCGTGCCACGGAGTGACGATGCGTGGAGTGTTGGAGTGAAGTAAACGCGTGCCACAAAGTGACGATGAGCGGGACGTCCGAGTGACGTAGACGCGTCCCGCAAAGTGGTGACGCGCGGGGCGTCCGAGTGGTTGCTGGACCAAAACGTCTTTGTCCGACTGTCGTAGTGGTTTGTTAACCATCCGAGTAAATTCGTCCGAGCATGCATGCGAATCGTTCGAGTGGACGGTCGTTTAAGTGTGCTTTAGTCCCATCCGAGTGAACCTGGGTTCGAACAGAAAAGGGACTGTTAAGCAATTGTACAGTAATTTAAGAATTAAATTGTAAAATGATCAGAAAGGTTAAGGCCCTTAATCCTCTGTCGAGTGGCTGGGGACTTGTTCCGCCAGGTTCGTCGTAGACGTTGCAGATGAGGCTGGAGTCTACGACAAGCCGGACGACGTTGGTGACCGTGCGCGGAGGTTCGGCGACGGCCTCGCAGACGAAGCCGGAAACGACGACGAGGCGGATGGCGCTGGTGACTGCATGTTGAAGCCAACCAACCGAATAGCCTGCACGTTAATTGTTCAGAGTGCAAAAAATCATCTTCGGGCTAGCCGGTCGAGTGAACCTGTTCATTAGTCCGTCGAGTGAAAAGGTGGACCGATCAAGTGAACCATAGTTGGGCTGCGATCCGGTCGCCACACCATCAGTCGAGTGGAATAAATGATGAGTTAGTCAATCGACGTTGCTCGTTTCAGTAAGCCTGCAAGTTAGTACATCCACGAATATTGTTTTGTTGGACTAAGTGTCCCTGCATGGATTGCTATTGTGCAAGGATTAAAGACCAGGATGGTTATGCATGCATGCATAATTAACCGGCATGGGAACGGCGGAAGTTTTGGCTGCAGTAAATAGGTAATTGGTGCTGAAAAATGCTCACCTAAATGGCCGCTTAATAAGGTGATTAACTTAATGAAATGGTAACTGGCCCATAAATTGCACTTGGGTCAAGTACGTTTGCGCATGCATGCACTAGCACTACCATACGGGAGTGCACGGAAGCGTGCCTGGGTCAACCCGGGTGAAGCATGCAAAGATACGTGCATGCGCGACATAATTTTCTGGTACGGATGCATCTGGCGGTAATTAGGTATAACGGGGCACGCAAAGAGACTGTGTATATCGAAAGAGAGAGCGCGCCCTGTGCGGAAGAAAAGAGGAGGTGGAGCACCATGCGATGACCATTAATTGGCCGCCGTAATTAGGCACTCGCTCCATGGAGTAACTTGCGTTGGAGGAAATCTATACCTAACTGGCCGCTTAATGAGGCGATCACCTCAACGAAACGGCCAACCCACCGCATAGAGAATTATGAGGCTCACGTTATGTAATAAGGGATTGTGGGGTACTTACTCTCCGATGTAGACGACGCAGACGAAGGAAAGTAGGAGACGCAGGTGGCAGGGCAGCATGTGCTACCGGCGCTGTAGGCAAGTGTGGCGCAGGGCCAGCGAGCGCGCCGCCTAGCGGCACGTGTGGCGCAGGGCCAGCGAGCGCGCCGCAAGGCGGGCAAGCACGGCGATGGGCCAACAAGTGCGGCGCAGGGCCGGCGAGCACGATGTAGCACTTCACCGCTTCAATGGTTGGACGGGTCCGATCTCCTCGCTCACTCGTCCGCATGTGCGCCGGCCATGCGCGAGAGAGCGGCGACGGCGTTTGCAGACGAGATCGAAGATGACGAGCCAACGGCGCAGAAGCGCAGCGTGATTGAAGAAATAACCATCCACATCATGGCTCGATAGACGCGATGTCTCACGGTGAGCGCCAACTGTCATGGGAACGATTCCGACAATAATAAGGTATAGGGTAACGGAGCATGATCTATCGAGATGCATATGGGTAACACGGTGGTTTTAGCGAGTTCGGGCCTCTCACGGTGGAGATAACAGCCCTACGTCTCGTGCTCCGGAGAGGCTTTGTATTATCTGAGTATGTATCCGGAGATTACAATGTGTGAGAGAAGGAAATGGATCCCATGCCCGAGCTAAGTCCTGAGACTAATGGTGAAAAGAGAGAGAGGTGGAAGAAAAAGAGCCCCTTAGTCTAGTGGTGGGGGTGGCTTATATAGAGTGCGCCACCCCCTCACCCCTTATGTTACACGGTGGAGCATCAATGCCATAATGCCTGCCCACTACAAAACCGTCATGCTGACTATTGGTCGTTGCATATCCGAGTGAGTTACACGGTCGAGTGGAATGAGCTCGTCGAGTGAAGTGCCGTGCTCCGAGTGGTTGTCGCCGTCCGAGTGACTTTCAAGTTGCGGTACATCTGGACGGCGATCTGGCCCAGGGGTCCAGTACAAAGTATACGGTGTCCATGGGTAGGGCCTTTAGGTCAGGCCTGTTACCCTACCCCCAATACATGTCCTCGTCATGTAGTACTGAAATAAACAAGGCACGAACATGCTTAATACATCAACCATACAAATCATAGCCGTTGCAAGTGGTATTGGTAAGATTTAGCTGGTCATATCTTACCTGTTAAGTCCCGGGGGATAGTCGCTGGGGGACTTCATCTGGGGCAGAGCCTACGCCATGTCGTCGGCGGCGGCGGAGGTGAGGTGTTCCTCCAAGTCAACACGCACAGCGGCCATCGCGCCATGGACCGCCATTAGCTCCTGACGGGGGGGGGGGGGATTTGGAGGCATGAGGATGTTTCGCATGCGCCATTTAAGCAATCAGGCCGGGGACGTGATAGAGATCGGTGGGTTATCTGACTGGATCTGAGCAGAACGTAGATGTGGTTGAAGCTGTGGTTGCAGCGATGGCGGTTTGAGATGCCGGTAGGCGGAGGCGCGAGGGAGGGGGGATACTAAGGGGGAGAGGATGTGGTTGGAGGAATAAATTCTGGAATCGCGCGCCTAATGAAAATTTCAGTGCGAAATTTGAAACTTGGGCGGGGGAAACACACAACACAGACGAAGCGCGTAAAATACTCATGCGCGAGAAAAAAGAAAGTTGGCAGATCCCGTCTCCAAAATAATGTACACGTGTACTTGATTTTTTTATCAATGGTACGCCTAGTTTATTAGGAAATATCGCATAGGTAACTGACTTATGGGTCATTAACGCAAAAAGCAAGCGGGTGCGGCATAGAAACCATGTGTTTTGTGATCTTCTAATGATTAACGCAAAAAAATGCACACGGGCACACATGCTAATCAATGCTCAAAGACCTCAAAGGATGCTCTTACCGACATTGTATGTTAATACTACAAACTTAAAGTACTACTGGTAATTTGCTCTAATACTACAAACTTAAACTACTTCTCACATGCTGCCATCAGGGCATGCTGGCCAGACGCTGGCGTTCTCCTTCCCGGCCTTGTAGGCGGCAGCCCACCGTGCTCCGATCTCCGCCAAGCTCTCCTCACCACGGCGTGCGGGATCTTTTTTCTTGCGGTGGAGGGACTCTCTTTTCTTTACTACTTTCTGCCTTTTCTGCTCCTTCTGTGCGGCTTTGCCCGCCTCTAGATCCACCACCCATTCGGCCATGGCAACCTCAAAGTCCACCCATGTAACTGCCTGGCCGCCGGGGGCGATGAACTCGCCGCGGCGAGATGCCATCGCTTCCTTACCATGTGTGCGGTCGCGGGTGGCGAGGAACACGGCGCGTCGGGATGCCATCACTTCCTTACTAGTTATTGTGCGCCGTGATGCCATGGACGACGCATGGAGAGAGCTCTGGGATGGAGGCGCCGGGCAGCCGTACAGTGCGGTGGTATTCAAGAGCTCAATCACAAACGACAACAGAAATTTGGCTTCCCTTACAATTTTGCTCGTTCATTATCGCACACGGTTCATCTCCGTCGCTTCCAGAAATAGTGTGCGCTGAGCCTATTGTGTGTTGCGTTCTGATTGGCCGGAACCCCAACCATGCGGATCACGTGTGTGCACCGTTGGATGCGCCGCGATCGAACGGCAATCCACGTCCCTCACATGACACCCGTGCACCTGTAGCTGGATTGGATTTATATGCGCCAAATGCCTAGAAAATGCACATAATCCCCTAAATATGGTAAATGAGCCCGGAAAAATGGCAAATTTGAACACGGTGATTTGCAGGGTGTATGTTCGTCGTAGAAAAAAACTCTAGGGCAAAGAACGAAGAAATTTTGGATTCCCCTTCAATCTTAAGGATTTGCCTTTCGAAAGCATGGAACTTCCTTGGTGATGGTTCTATTTATGAAGGGCGTGCATGACAACATAAGCCAAACCTTCTCAATTTTTTACCAAGGCATGGTGAGGTCATACCATGGCACCATGCCAGGCATCATGTTTTTTAAGCATTTATTTCATTTTTACTATAGTTGAAAACCCAACAAACAGACATTTGTGGTTGACTATTGCCACACATTTCATCAAAATATCTGTCCATTCCTTGTAAAAATGCATGAGAATTTACTAAATGGCACGAGCATGGTTTTCTAGGCCGTTCTTGTGGACCCTTTCATGCATCGATTGTTTGAACTTGAATTATGTGCATTAATGCCTAGGAAATGCACATAATCCCCTAAATATGGCAAATGAACCCGGAAAAGTGCCAAATTTGAACACGGTGATTTGCAGGTTGTATGCTCATCATAGAAAAAACTCGTGGACAAAGGACAAAGGAAAATTGGACCCCCCCCTTCAATCTTGGTGATTTCCCCCTCGAAACCATGAAACTTCCTCTATGATGGTTCGATTTATGAAAGGCGCGCATCACGACATAAGGAAAACATTCTCCAATTTTTTCCAGGGCATGGTGAGGCCATACCATGGCACCACGCTAGGCGTCATGTTTTTCAACCATGTGTTTCATTTTTTGTATAGTTGTTAACCGAGTAAACGGCGCGTTTATGGTTGACTATTGTCACACATTTCCTTAAAATATCTGCCCATTCCTTGTAAAAGGCATGAGAATGTGCTAAATAACACGAGCATGGTTTTCTAAACCATTCTTGTGCACCTTTTCATGCACCAATTGTTCGAATTTGAATTATGTCCATTAATGCCTAGAAAATGCACATAATCCCCTAAATATGGTAAATGAGCCCGGAAAATGTCAAATTTGAACACGTTGCATTTGAGGCGGTATGTTGATCGTTGGAGAAAAAAACTGAATGACAAACTAGGACAGAAATTAGGATTCCCCTTCAATCTTGGGGATTTTCCCTCTCGAAAGCATGGAACTTCCTCGGTGATGGTTCGATTTATGAAGGGCGTGCATGACGACATAAGCCAATCCTTCTGAAATTTTTACCAGGGCATGGTGAGGTCATACCATGGCACCATGCTAGGCGTCATGTTTTTTAAGCATTTAATTCATTTTTCTATAGTTGAAAACCCAACAAACAGACATTTGTGGTTGACTATTGCCACACATTTCATCAAAATATCTGTCCATTCCTTGT
This sequence comes from Triticum urartu, assembly GCF_003073215.2. Lineage (NCBI taxonomy): Eukaryota > Viridiplantae > Streptophyta > Magnoliopsida > Poales > Poaceae > Triticum > Triticum urartu. The sequence continues at coordinate 655,835,321 of NC_053024.1, read as the reverse complement.
AATAGGCATGAGAATTTACTAAATGGCACAAGCATGGTTTTCTAGGCCGTTGTTGTGGACCCTTTCATGCATCGATTGTTTGAACTTAAATTATGCGCATTAATGCCTAGGAAATGCACATAATCCCCTAAATATGGCAAATGAACCCAGAAAAGTGTCAAATTTGAACACGGTGATTTGCAGGTTGTATGATCATCATAGAAAAAACTCTTGGACAAAGGAAATTTGGATCCCCCTTCAATCTTGGTGATTTCCCCCTCGAAACCATGAAACTTCCTTGGATGATGGTTCATTTTATGAAAGGCGCGCATCACGACATAAGGAAAACATTCTCCAATTTTTACCAGGGCATGGTGAGGCCATACCATGACACCACACCAGGCGTCATGTTTTCCAACCATGTGTTTCATTTTTTGTATATCATGAGCATGGTTTTCCAAACCATTCTTGTGCACCTTTTCATGCACCAATTGTTTGAATTTGAATTATGTGCATAATTAATGCCTGGAAAATGCACACAATCCCCTAAATATGGTAAATGAGTTCAGAAAAATGTCCAACTTGAACACGTTTCATTTGAGGCGGTATGCTGATCGTTGGAAAAAAACTGAATGGCAAACTAGGACGGAAATTTGGATTCCCCTTCAATCTTGGTGATTTCCCTCTCGAAAGCATTGAACTTTCTCGGTGATTGTTCGATTTATGGAGGGCGTGCATGACGACATAAAGCAAACCTTCTCAGCTTTTAACTAGGGCACGATGAGGCCATACCATGGCACCATGCCAGCCGTCATGTTTTTCAAGCACATATTTCATTGTTCTATAGTTGATAACCAAATAAATGACGCGTTTGTGGTTGACTATTGCCACGTATTCCATTGAAATCTCTGCCCATTCCTTGTAAAAGGCTTGAGAAATCACTAAATACCACGAGTATGGTTTTTTCCAGACCGTTCTTGTGCACCCTTTCATGCACCAATTGTTTGAATTTGAATTACATGCATTAATGCCTACAAAATGTACATAATCCCCTAAAATATTGTAAATGAAACTAGAAAGGTGTCAAATTTGAACACGGTGATTAGAGGGTTTATTTTCATCGTAGAAAAAAAACTCATGGATGAAGGACAAAGGAAATTTGGATTCCCATTCAATCTCGGTGACTTACTATCGCACACGATTCACCTCCGCCGCCTCTGCGAACCGTGTGTGTTCACTCACACATGCAAAAGGAAAAGAAAACCCTCGCCCACTTCATCCCCACTCACTCGCCGCAGAATCCTCCACAACTCTGCACCCTAAGCTCGACGGCTGTTGGCGGCGGGCGTAGGTCGCGCTCCAAACGGCACCGGATTTCGCCTTCACCGCTTTCCACCGCCTATCTGCACCGACATTATAGACTCTTGTCGACTGGGGTTTTCTGCGGGATTGGGCCGGGGATTTTTCTCATGGAGAAGGTAATCAACTTAACTAGCAAAATATTCACTCATCTCTTATCGCAGTCCGTCCATTGCTGTTAATCAACCGGCGGAAATCGCCGTGGAATCATTTTTGTTCTAGCTGATTTGTAGGTGTTCATTCATGTGTGCACAGTGTGAGCACAAATCGGGAAACTGTGGTCGTGGCCAGTCGGAAACGAAGTTCTATCTCACCATTCTGGATGACTTCAGGGAGCACTCGATATGTTCAATCTCAACCTACCATGGTCGTCATGGCCTAAATTTGTGAACATATACCGTCTGTTTCTACATTATCTATATATTTGCATCAAATCTTTGTTACATTATCTATTTTTAATTCTAATTTTTTGTACTTTGCTTGCATCTATATATGGATATGTTCTATCAGTTACTCCCATATTTGCATCTTGCTCGGTTATTTCAATATATCTAATTTACGATCTTAATTTTCATCTCAAGCAGTACATCCCTTGCTTTGCAAGAACAGGAGTAGAAGGAAATCTGGGGCTTTACTTTACTGATGACTCCCAGGATGTCATATTGACAACGCAACATGGATTTACAATGAGGTTAGCACAAAACTTGATAAAGATGGTCACTCCTATTTTAATGCGGACCCTCGCAATAAAATTCTAGTGCGTGCACCATAGCCTGGTCTAATTAACATGGATGTTTACTTCCCCAACGTCATCAGCCGATCAAAGTCTGATTGAGGTTAGTGTCCTTTCAACTTTCTCCATGTTGTCATATTACTATTTAAGCAACCAATTGATCACTATTTAAGCAACCAATTGTGATATCATGTTCTGACTCCGTTCCTAGGCAGTAACAAATTATGTTTACCAATTTATGCGCACTATATATTCTTCTGCCATGTTCTGAATAAATAATACCTTTCCACCTTTTAAGCAGGATATGGTGGATGCATAGTGAACGATATGTATGTTACTAAGCGTACCAAATTTCACTGGAAGGACTTGAAACATGTCATAAAATTTGTTGATAATCTGATAGAGATAGCACAGCATATGAACGCTGGATTTTGGATGGGATTAATTAGACCTATGGTGCACACACTGATAAAAAAACCAATTGTGTGCACAAAGCACTGGTAAAAAGTCTTATTTTAATGTTGATGCTCATAAACTATATATATCTTCAATGATATGTTACAATTGTTTTTTATTCTGCATGTCAACAGAAATTAACCCCTATAGCCGTTCCTGGATCGATTTCCCGGCGTGGTCGAATTACACTTGTGCCTGCTAATAACGCCAAAGTGATTGCAAGGTACTGAATTTCCCGCAAAAATGGAACCATTCAAATTAACAAGTTCTCACTTCTCGTGGCAATGCATCCATATTGGAAAATTGGAGACACTATTCTACTCCTGCTATACCAAGGCATAGGAGGGCTCTTCCTTTTCATTGATGAGATGCCGAGTCGCCGTGATCAAGCTGCTTCCAGTGGATAGTTGTGGTTGTTGGCCCTCAGCCTCTTAAAATGTGCTAGCTGTTACTATATATGTTAAGTATGTAATTATGGATCATATGGTTGTTGGCCCTTAGCCTCTTAAAATGTGATAGTTGTTACTATGTTAAGTATGTAGATATGGACCATATGGTTGTCAAAACCGTGTTACGAAGATCCTCCTTTTGTCGAATAGTGTAACCACTATATATATGTTACTCAAATGTTGTTACCCAAGTTCATAAATTTTCATGGAAAGTATTAGTATCGTACACAGTTCATTGAGTTCAAGCGTGTGTCCGATGTCCAGAAGGCATTTGCATATTAACTATCCATATTGCAAATTCACACAAATGTTCACATAAGGAAACGTATGTATAACATACTAATCATCGCACACGAGTACTCGCAGACGCATCGTGTGTGATACTCCTAGACACCGCAAGCAACTAGTTTGCAATTTCAAAGTTTTTTGTACACACATAATCACACACGAAGTAACTGTATTGACCGTTTGTGTTGTAATTTCTCATCGCAAATAGTTCATCCGAGTCGGTTGTTTGCCACGTATCACAGACATCTTGTTTACACGACTAGTTGGTGTTCTTTTGGTTCATCGCAAATAGTTCATCCATGTGAACTGTATGCTGCATATCACACACATCTTGTTAAGTTGAACCGTTTCTGTTGTGTTTCGTAATCAAAAATAGTTCGTCCGAGTTAACTTTATGTCATATATCGCACACACATTGATATGGCTGCCTATTTCTGTTGTTCTACCTCATCGCAAATAGTTCGAATGGATTAACTGCGTGTCCTGCATCACACATACATTGTTATGGATGCCCGTTTCTGTTGTTCTGCCTCATCGCAGACAGTTTGAATGGATTAACCGTATGCCCTGCATCACACATGCAACTAAAATCTTAACCGTGTTTGATGCATCCATCATCACAAACGTTTTGCACCTTCTTTGACGGTTTTTTACACCACCATTTGCTTATTGCATCACACACAGTTTTGACAAAGGGTCTCTGATCGTAGTGTCGCGTTAGCAGTCTCCTGCAGTAGTGTGAGGAGCAATTGGAGTGCTTACTGACTTAGCGTCATGCATGTTAAAATTATGAAGAAATTTCTTAATGTAACTCTGCTGACTAAGAAATAACAAACGGAATTTCTGTCCTTTGTAATCTCCATGCCTAGAACTTTCTTAGCGGCACCAAGATCCTTCATCTCAAACTCACTACTTAACTGTGCCTTTAAAGCAATGATCTCTTTTTTTGCCTTTGGCAGCAATCAACATATCATCAACATATAACAGCAAGTATATAGGTGATCCATCAACACATTTAATGTAAACACAACTATCATATGCAGACTTATTAAATCCATGTGTTATCATACATGAATCAAACCTTTCATACCACTATCTCAGAGACTATTTCAAACCATATAAGGACCTCTTTAACTTGCAAACAAATTTCTATGAAACCTTCTAGTTGGTCCATGTAAATCTCCTCCTCCAGTTCACCATGAAGAAAAGTAGTCTTGACATCTAACTGCTCAAGCTCAAGATCATGCATAGCAACAATACCAAAAAATGCACTAATGGAATTATGCTTCACAACTAGAGAGAACACATCATTATAATCAATATCTGGTATCTTAGTGAAGCCCTTAGCCACTAACCTTGCCTTAAACCTTGCAGGCTCACTAGGAGACAAACCTGTTGGGGAACATAACATGCAATTTCAAAAAAATCCTATGCTCGCGCAAGATCTATCTAGGAGATTGTCGGTGTCAAAACTGGCGGATCTCGGGTAGGGGGTCCCGAACTGTGCGTCTAGGCCGGATGGTAACAGGAGGTAGGGGACACAATGTTTTACCCAGGTTCGGGCCCTCTTGATGGAGGTAAAACCCTACGTCCTGCTTGATTAATATTGATGATATGGGCAGTACAAGAGTAGATCTACCACGAGATCACAGAGGCTAAACCCTAGAAGCTAGCCTATGGTATGATTGTATGTTGTCCTACGGACTAAAACCCTCTGGTTTATATAGACACTGAAGGGGCTAGGGTTACACAAGGTCGGTTACAAAGGAGGAGATATGCATATCCGTATTGCCTAGCTTGCCTTCCACGCCAAGTAGAGTCCCACCCGGACACGAGACGAAGTCTTCAATCTTGTATCTTCATAGTCCAACAGTCCGGCCAAAGAATATAATCCGGCTGTCCGGAGACCCCCTAATCCAGGACTCCCTCAGTAGCCCCCGAACCAGGCTTCAATGACGATGAGTCCGGCGCGCAGATTGTCTTCGGCATTGCAAGGCGGGTTCCTCTCCAAATTTCGTGTACCTGTTGAAATAGTGTCCGGCCTCTTGTGAATGTTGCGCTCCTTGGCTTCCACGCCCAATAATGGCCACTTTCCACGCGTCGAGCGAATGTGAAGAGCCAGGGTGTTTTTACATTTACCCCCCTAGCTGTGTGAATGAGCTGCCTATTAAAAGGACGAGGATTCAGATCCAAATCACACCATCCTCCCTTGGAGAGCCTTCATCGGAGCGCATCCGACAAAGATCCATTCCATCATGGCCGGTCGACGCAGCTCCTCCTCTCGCTCCCCTCGCCCCAAGCCTGGAGATTGGGAGAGATGTTCCGTCCCGCACAGCAAATTAGTGATGCTTCAGACCAAGGGATTTCTTCCCCCAGCGTACATGGTCCCGGTTCGAGCCGGGCTCGCCACCTATAATGGTGGAGAGCAAGTGGAGAGCCTTCCCAATCCCTCCAAGGGAGAGCGGGTATGCCTTGTCCCTCATTTGGTAAGAGGGCTCGGATTTCCAATTCATCCGTTTCTCCGGGGGCTCCTGGAGTTCTACGGCCTCCAGTTGCACAACCTTACGCCTGCCTCCATATTGCATATCGCGGGATTCGTAGCCCTTTGCGAGCTGTTTTTGGGCTGTGAGGCTCATTTCGCGCTGTGGAAGAAGCTGTTCTGCCTTGTGCCCCGTTCTTAGAAGGGGTCAATATATCAAGTGGGCGGAGCCGAAGTGTGGTGTATTGCCGGGACCGGATATCTGTCCGGAACCCCAAAGAAGACGTTCGAAGACTGGCCTTTAGAATGGTTTTATATAGAAGACGTCCCCCTCCCGGACCCTATTCGAATCGGCCTCCCTGAGTTCAACAACGCTCCTTTGAAGAAGCGCTGGAGCTGGCGTCCATGGAGCCCCCTGGAGGAAGATGACAGGGACGTTCTTTACCTGATGAGCCAGATAAGTTTGTTAGCTCGATCCGGATTGACCATGATCGAGGTCATGGCCACATGTATTATGCGGGGGGTGCAGCCGCTTCAGTATAGAGGCCACCCCATGTGGGATTTCAACGGGGAGGATGACGCCACCTGCTACGGCCGTAAAGGGCCGGAATCGGTTGCTGATCTAATAAAGATCTTATCCGCTTTGTACAAGGGAGAAGAGGAGGAATTCCTCCGCGTCAACCCGCAGGGCAGATTTTCTATGTACAATCCTCCGAGCTGGGTAAGCGGAGACTTTTTCTCGCCCATCCGTTTCATATTCCCATAGTTAAGTATTCAGTCTAGCGATTTCAACACAGGAGCTGCACCAGGCTGTAAGGGAGATAAACAACCCCCCTCCACAACCCGAGGACCCAGAACGGTCCCTTGACCCGGCCTCCCAAGAGGATCCGGACATATATGTGGAGCTGATCGATGGGGTATTTTACCAATTGAGCAATGGCAACGCCTTGGTGGCCATTACGGCCGATTACCCTGGGCTACTTCCAGCCTCACAGGTAACTGAGACCGAAGTCCCAGTACTTTTAAAAGGGATCCGTCCTTGCGTGTTTTTGATTACCGTATAACAACCGTGTTTTGCAGGGGAGGTCCTCGAGGCAGAAGGACGAGCCTGCGAGGACTAGCCAACAAGGGGCCACGAGGCCAGGCAGGCTAAAAAGACACGCAGTCCGGATTGAGACACCGGCGCAACGGTACGACGCGCCGTCTTTATTCCAAGACATTATTCTCAGAGGCATACTAACACCCATGCCTTCTTTTTAGGAAAAAGAGCACTCGCCGGACTATACCTGGAGAGGCTACTAATCGCGCCTCCACCAGCCAGGCTCCAAGGTCGGATTCGGAGGCGGGAACAAATATGAGGCATGCGCCGGGCTCTCCTCCGACAAAGGATGCAGATAGACTGTCCGCCACCAATTCCGAGGTGGAAAGTGCCATGAACCACAGGTGTCGCCGGATTGTTCTTCGTGACGCTTGTTTCTCCCAAGAGGCATTGGATGCCTTCAACTCGGGAGATGCGTACCTCCGTGCCGCTCAAAATGGTCTAGCCAGAGCCACGAAGCAGTTATAAAAGACATACGGGTGAGAAAATTTGGTGATTATATATATCAGTAGCCCCTGAGACTTGAAACAGTTAGAATAACTGATTTAAGGATCATTTGTTATGCAGGTTCTTATAGAAAAGAATATCCAACTGTCCTAGGAGCTGGAAGAGTGCAAAGCCCGACTTCAGGCCGCACTGGCAGTAGCAGGGGAGCCCAAAGAGACCCCCTTTGGTAATATATCCTTCGAATGATAAGTATCATATAGAGTGTGGTGTATATGCAGATCTGATGATAAAATTGCAGATGACGCTGGAGTAAATCCGGATAAGCAACAGCTCCTACGCCAACCGAAGGCCGGTGAGAGCGTGCTTATGAGGGTGAGGCAGGAGAAGAATGATCTCCTAGATGCCAACACCAAGCTGGGCGTGGAACTAAAAGATGTTCGTGCCCAACTGTCGGACTCTGTTGAGGAGAATCGGCGGCTTCGACGCGGCATATTTAGTAAGTGCTTGAACGAACTTTGGAAAAGAGTTCGGCGAGGAAGTTGGCTGACAGAGTTATGTCTGTAGGTATGCTAATAGGTCGTCCTGCAAAGGAAATGCCCGGTTCTACGGGTGACCTTCTTCCCAAGCTCTCACAACTGCACGAATGAGTTCGGCAGGTGATGCAAGGCATCGCCCAGGCCTTGTGGCCATCCGTCTCCATGCCCGAAGGCCTTGGAGAGCTTGCAGAGAAGCTGAAGGGAGCGCGGTAGCGCTTCCGATTATGGAAGATATCAACTTGCCGTCAGGGCGCCAGGGAAGCCTGGGCAATGGTGAAGACGTGGTACACGAAGGCTGACCCAAACCACATGGCCGAGGTCGGACCTGTGGGGCCCGATGGGAAGGAGATCCCTGTGAGCTTAGTGTACGGCCAAGTAGAATTGGCCGCAAAGTACTCCCAACAGGACTGTAGACTAGACAGCCTATTGGATGGTATTGAAGAGGAATTCAACCAGTCAAATTGACTATGTAATTTAAAGTGACATGTATAATGCCTTCTAGCCGGATTGTAGATCATTTGTCGTGGCAGACCTTTTCGCTTCAACCTCGGGACCCGACGGCCCGAAGTGTATCCAAATACCCTCTCGGTTATGTAAGAACCGGGGCATGCGTGGAGATCAGGCGTAGGGGTCATTAGTGCTTGAACGGACAAGTGCCCAACTAGTTATGTTATATTACATGGTTAGTAAGAAACATCTTCCATGGAGAATAGTTCCGTTAGGGGTTCCTTTCCCTGGGAGGCATGCCCTAAAGTGCATGTCCGGACTGTGAGAAGAGACGTAGAAAAAACATCTGGGGGTGCATAAGTAAATAAGTGAAAAATCACCTTTAGTTCACCTACCGAATATTCCCTTAAGAACGCTAGCTTTCGGCTTCAGCCAGTCTGAGGTACACATCCGGCTGACGCGACAGTAACAATATCAGAGGTGCTCCCCTTATGCCCTAGCTGAATTAACGGGAATGTAGGGCATAATACAAGAGCCAGGCAACCCAACTTGGCCAAAACTTAAGTCATATCGATGCATATAATGGTGAATAAAGGGTACATGCGGAAGGATAACACATGTGTTGGGCATAAAGCCCATATGAATAAGCTTCTGTTAAAGAATCCCCCGGGTATAATGAGCGTGGATAGCGCATCAGTTGCGTGCAAACAAGGCACGAATGGGCCCCTAAAGGCTGTGAGAGAAAAGAAAAGGAGCAGGAGAAAAATATAAGATAGATAGTGTATAAAAAATGGACAGAGGAAGGAGACGAACACAGAGTCCGGCGTTAGGCGTAGAATCTTCGAAGTCGGGCTGCGTTCCATGGGTTCGGCTCGAGTCGATTATCCGATGCATCCCGTAGACGGTACGCTCCACCAGTCAGGACTTGGTCAATGATGAAGGGACCTTCCCATTTGGGCTTGAGTTTGTCCTTTTTCTTATCCGGCAGGCGTAGAACTAACTCGCCAATATTGTAAGTTTTGGCCCGTACTTCTCTGCTTTGGTATCGTCAAGACTGGTGTTGATAGAATGTGGAACGGGCTGTTTTGGCCCGGACTTCTCTGCTTTGGTATCGTCGAGCCCATACTTCTCTGCTTTGGTATCGTCGAGTCATGCTCCTCCTCCAAAGCGTCCAAACTGTCCTGCCGATCAAGCTCGGCTTCTATTTCTTCGTACATGCGCACTCGAGGTGAGTCATGAATAATGTCACAGGGCAGAACCGCCTCTGCGCCGTATACCATAAAGAATGGTGTGTATCCGGTAGTGCGATTCGGTGTGGTCTGCAGCCCCTAGAGTACGGAGTCGAGCTCCTCTACCCAATGCGTGTTAGATTCCTTGAGGGACCGCACTAATCTGGGTATGATGCCGCTCATGATAAGACCATTTGCTCGCTCGACCTGACCATTAGTTTGTGGGTGATAGACTGAAGCATAATCAAGCTTGATGCCCATGTTTTTGCACCAGAGTTTTACCTCGTCGGACGTAAAGTTCGTGCCGTTATCAGTGATGATGCTGTGGGGGACGCCGTAATGGTGTACGACCCCGGATATGAAGTCTATCACCGGTCCGGATTCGGCCGTCTTAACAGGCTTGGCTTCTAGCCATTTGGTGAACTTATCCACCATGACCAGTAAGTATTTTTGCTTGCGGGTTCCTCCTTTAAGGGGTCCAACCATGTCAAGCCCCCAGACCGCGAAGGGCCAGGTGATGGGGATAGTTTGGAGGGCGGTGGGTGGCATATGGCTTTGGTTAGCAAAAAGCTAGCAACCAAAGCATCGTTGGAATAAGTCCTGAGCGTCTACCCAGGACGTCGGCCAATAGAAGCCTGTACGGAAGGCCTTGCTTACAAGGGCCCGGGCTGCCGCGTGGTGACTGCCGAGTCCGGCATGAATTTCAGCCAGAAGATTCCGCCCTGCCTCTTCGGAGATGCACCTTTGAAGGACTCCGGTGGTGCTTTTCTTATAAAGCTCTCCCTCATGCACTTTATAGGCTTTAGATTGCCGCACTATGCAGCGTGCCTCGTTTTGGTCCGTGGGAAGTTCCTGCTTAGTTAGGTAGGCTAGGAATGGTTCTGTCCACGGGGCAATGACTGCCATTATTACATGGGCTGAAGATGTTATTTTGTTAGCAGAGCCTCCAATTATGTCAGAATGTTTGGTGTCGGGCAGTGCGGTTGGGTCCGGGCTGTTGGGAATTTAGGTTCGTCACTGGCATTAAAAGTAATAGCCGTGTCACTCCATGGGTTTATTGTTGCCGCGTGGTAGACCTCGCCAAGGCTGCAGAGTGTTAGTTTTCGCATATTATTTGATGCGAAATTCTCGAAGACTGTTAATACCATACTGGTATCCCTGGGCTGGTGCTCTGTGGCTTCTGGGGTTAGAAGATCTTCGCCACTTTTGGCCACCTGCCGAAGTATCCAACATGCTCTAAGGCTATGAGTTGGTGTGGCGCCCTCTGCACTGTGAACTTTACAGGGTCCATTGAGCCATCCCTCCAGTACAGTTCCCTGCCCTGTAGAGGGTTTTTGCTTTTTGGTGTTTAACCCGGGTGTCTGGCGATAATGCACCCTTTTATTTCGGACTGGGTTTTTATTCAGGGCCGGATTATCCCAAAATTTTATTTCGGTTTTCCAAGCGCTTTCCATCGCACAGTACTTTCGTACTATGGACGCCAAGTCGGCAAAGCATGTAATTTCACGGCGACTTATGGCGTTGAGGATTCCCTTGTCCGTGCAATTACTGCAGAAGAATGAAATTGCGTCTTCCTCACGACAGTCCTTTATCCTGTTCATGACCAGGAGGAATCTGGCCCAGTAATGGCGTACTGTTTCTTCGGGCTCTTGCCTAATTTGGGATAGATCACTTATGTTTGGGTGGGTGGGTGGAATTGAATCCGAATCCTCACCCAATCTGAGACTCAGGGGCCAAGGAGTTTCCGAACTCGGAAGTTTGGTTTCTTGGATGTTTTCCAATGAATCTAGCCTGCTGCCTGACTCTAGGTTCAGGTCTTGAGTGACGTCCTCCCCTCCACGGGTATCCGGCTTGGAGGGATCGGGAATCCGGACATAGCTAGTCCTTAAGATAGATGAAGGGTTGCCGCATTGTTCCTCCACCACTTCAACATGATGGGTGACCTGGGGAGAGTTGATCTCTCTCAAATCGGGTTTAGGCCCAATCTGATCGTAGTCTATAGCGACTCCCAGGGCAGCGATATGATCCAAGAGCTCGTTTAGGCAAGAGAGCTCCATTGGATCTAACTGCTCGGTGGGTTCCGAGTTGACGTGAAGATTGCTTTCGATGACCCGAGAAGTCATCATTGGCGCAGCGGCCGAACAGGCGGTCATAAGAAAACCACCTAGCCGGAGAGTTTGGCCGACAGCCAAAGCTCCCTTAGCAACAGTGCCGTCTTTAAAGACAGGATGAGGCATCCTTCCTGATGGCGACGACACAGTGGAACTCTCAATGAAAGCACCAATGTCGGTGTCAAAACCGGCGGATCTCAGGTAGGGGGTCCCGAACTGTGCGTCTAGGCCGGATGGTAACAGGAGGCAGGGGACACAATGTTTTACCCAGGTTCGGGCCCTCTTGATGGAGGTAAAACCCTACGTCCTTCTTGATTAATATTGATGATATGGGTAGTACAAGAGTAGATCTACCACGAGATTAGAGAGGCTAAACCCTATAAGCTAGCCTATGGTATGATTGTATGTTGTCCTACGGACTAAAACCCTCTGGTTTATATAGACACCGGAAGGGGCTAGGGTTACACAAGGTCGGTTACAAAGGAGGAGATATGCATATTCGTATTGCCTAGCTTGCCTTCCACGCCAAGTAGAGTCCCACCCGGACACGAGACGAAGTCTTCAATCTTGTATCTTCATAGTCCAACAGTTCAGCCAAAGAATATAATCCGGCTGTGCGGAGACCCCCTAATCCAGGACTCCCTCAGAGATGCATAGCAACGAGAGGGGGAGAGTGTGTCCACATACCCTCGTAGACCGAAAGCGGAAGCGTTAGTTTAACGCAGTTGATGTAGTCGAACGTCTTCTCGATTCAACCGATCAAGCACCAAACGTACGGCACCTCCGAGTTCTGCACACGTTCAGCTCGATGACATCCCTAGAACTCTTGATCCAGCAAAGTGTCGAGGGAGAGTTCCGTCAGCACGACGGCGTGGTGACGGTGATGGTGAAGTGATCCGCGTAGGGCTTCACCTAAGCACTACGTGAATATGACCGGAGGAGTAAACTGTGGAGGGGGGCGCTGCACACGGCTTGGAACAATTGATGTGTGTTAGAGGCACCCTCACCCCCATATATAAAGGAGGGGGAGGGGAGGAGGCCGGCCCTAGGTGCGCCCCAGGTGGGAGGAGTCCCACTTGGGCTCCTAGTAGGATTCGTCCCCCCTTTCCTTTTACCGGAAGGGGAAAGGGGGAAGGATAGAGAGGAGGACAAGGAAAGGGGGGCGCCGCCCCCTCCCCTTGTCCAATTCAGACTCCTCCCTTGGGGGGGTGCCACCCCTTGTCGGCTGGCTTGCCCCCCTCCTATGGCCCATATGGCCCATATTTCCCCCCCCCGGGGGGGGGGGGTTCCGGTAACCCCCCCGGTAATCTGATATATACCCAATACATTCCGAGACACTTTTGGTGACCAAATACTATCATCCAATATATCAATTTTTACCTCTCGACCATTTCGATACTCCTCATCATATCTGTGATCTCATATGGGACTCTGGACAACATTCGGTCACCAAATCACATAACTCATAATACAAATCGGCATCGAACGTTAAGCGTGCGGACCCTACGGGTTCGAAAACTATGTAGACATGACCGAGACACCTCTCCGGCAAATAACCAACAACGGAACCTGGATTCTCATATTGGTTCCTACATATTCTACTAAGATCTTTATCGGTCAAACCATAATGACAACATACGTCATTCCCTTTGTCATCGGTATGTTACTTGCCCGAGATTCGATCGTCGGTATCTTCATACCTAGTTCAATCTCGTGACCGAAAAGTCTCTTTACTCATTCCTTAATGCATCATCTCACAACTAACTCATTAGTCACATTGCTTGCAAGGCTTATCATGATTTGCATTACCGAGAGGGCCCAGAGACACCTCTCTGATACTCGGAGTGACAAATCCTAATATCGATCTATGCCAACCCAAAAAACACATTTGGAGATACCTGTAGAGCATCTTTATAATCACCCAGTTATGTTGTGACGTTTGATAGCACACAAGGTATTCCTCCGGTATTCGGGAGTTGCATAATCTCATAGTCAAAGGAATATGTATGAGTCATGAAGAAAGCAATAGCAATAAAACTTAACGACCATTATGCTAAGCTAACAGATGGTTCTTGTCCATCACATCATTCTCTTAATGATGTGATCCCGTTCATCAAATGACAACACATGTCTATGGTTAGGAAACTTAACCGTCTTTGATTAACGAGCTAGTCTAGTAGAGGCATACTAGGGACACTGTGTTTTGTCTATGTATCCACACATGTATCAAGTTTCTGGTTAATACAATCCTAGCATGAATAATAAACATTTATCATGATATAAGGAAATATAAATAACAACTTTATTATTACCTCTAGGGCATATTTCCTTCAAAACTCTCATTTCTTTTGAAGATCCATTTGTAGCGAATGGTGTTCTTTTTCTTAGGAAAGTGCAAAACATCCCATGTGTTATTTTTCCCAAGTGACTGCATCTCTTCCTACATAGCTGCAATCCACTTCTCCCGGTCACTGGAAACAACTGATTCAGTGTATGTGGATGACTCATGGATGTTCTCAACCTGTTCTGCAGAACTGAAAGCATAATGAACAATGTCACACTCTTCAATTAGGATTTTAGGTTTGTTAATGACTCTCTTTCTCCTGCCAGCTACAAGAGACTGAATTTGTCACTGCAAAACAGGGGGTGAGTTTTGCACAACATCATCATCATGGACTTCTATATCTGGGGCATCATCAACATTATCATTAACCTATGCATCTGGAGAAACATCATCATTATCAACAATTATATTTTTCATCCTCATCAACATGCTCCACCTGCACAGTAACTCGATGTGGCTCTACATCAAAAGTATCCATGGACAGATCTGCATGATACATAACAGATTCTTTGAAAACAACACTCCTGCTCATGAAAACCTTATTAGTTCCAGGATTACATAACTTGTATCCCTTTAATCCGGAATCATAACCAACCAACACACATTCAATAGCTCTAGGCTCAAGTTTTTCGTTATCTACGTGTGCATATGCAGTGCAACCAAAAACTCTCAACTCTAAATAATCAGCTGGTGTACTAGACCATACCTCGATGGGAGTTTTCTTATTAAGTGGAATGGATGGTGACCTATTGATGAGGTAGGATGCGGTGGAGGCTACTTCAGCCCAAAAATATTTTCCCATGCGAGCATTGGACAACATGCAACAAGATCTAGAGATGATGGTTATGTTCATACACTCAGCCACACCATTCTGTTAAGGAGTGCATGGGACGGTGTGGTGCTTGACGATGCCCAAGTTTCTGCAATAACTGTCAAAAGATTTTGAACAAAATTCCATACCATTGTCAGTACGAAGTATTTCTAGCTTCCTCTCAGCTTTCCTTTCTACCATAACCTTCCATCCCTTAAAGGCATAAACACATCATATTTATTTTTCAGAAAATACGGCCACACTTTTCTAGAGTAGTCATCAATAATTATAAGCATATAATGAGCACCAGCAAGCGAGGGTCTATGGGAAGGTCCCCACAAATCAGCATGTACGTAATTTAATATACTTTCTGTGGTATGAACAACAACATTGACCTTTATCCCCTTGTGCTTACCAAAAATGCAGTGCTCACAAAGCTTCAAATCACTTACATTGCAGCCATCCGGAAGTTCCCTCTTGTTCAATTCTGTCATGGCAGGTTTATTCATATGCCCAAGGTGCATATGCCAAATATTAGTTTACTAGATTTAACAGAAGTAACAACAACAGAAGCAGTACCAGTAATAGTTCTTCCTCTAAGAACATATAACTTAGCAGAATTCATGTCACCTACCATATAAACGAGAGAACTTTTTGTTACCTTCAAAACTCCACCTAAACAGGAGTGGTTATACCCTTGGATGTCAAGAGAACTCAGCGGGATGAGCTTTCTGGCCATGCCATCATGTGTCCTTAGAACCAATGCCCAAAATCTCACGTGGGTTGTCATCTCCCATACACACAACATCTTCACTCTACACAAACTCATAAGTACTGAACTGATACGTCCATTTTGCATCATGCTTTTATATCGATATTTATTGCATTATGGGCTATTATTACACATTATGTCACAATACTTATGCCTATTCTCTCTTATTTTACAAGGTTTACATGAAGAGGGAGAATGCCGGCAGCTGGGATTCTAGGCTGGAAAAGGAGCAAATATTAGAGACCTATTCTGCACAGCTCCAAAAGTCCTAAAACTTCACAGAAGCTATTTCCAGAATATATAAAAAATACTGAGCGCAAGAAGTTCCAGAGGGGGGCCACACCCTGGCCACGAGGGTGGGGGGCGCGCCCTACCCCCCTAGGCGCGCCCCCTGCCTTGTGGCCCCCCTGGTGGCCCTCCGATGCCCATCTTCTGCTATATGGAGTCTTTCGTCGAGGAAAAAATCATAAGCAAGCTTTCAGGACGAGACTCCACCGCCCCGAAGCGGAACCTTGGCGGAACCAATCTAGGGCTCTGGTGGAGCTGTTCTGCCGGGGAAACTTCCATGCGGGAGGGGGAAATCATCACCAACGATCCTCTCATCGGGAGGGGGCCAATCTCCATCAGCATATTCACCAGCACCATCTCATCTCAAACCCTAGTTCATCTCCTGTATCCAATCTTTGTATCCAAACCTCAGATTGGTACCTGTGGGTTGCTAGTAGTGTTGATTACTTCTTGTACTTGATGCTAGTCGGTTTACTTGGTGGAAGATCATATGTTCAGATCCATTATGCATATTAATACCCCTCTCATTATGAACATGAATATGCTTTGTGAGTAGTTACATTTGTTCCTGAGGACATGGGAGAAGTCTTGCTATTAGTAGTCATGTGAATTTGGTATTCGTTCGATATTTTGATGAGATGTATGTTGTGATCCCTCTAGTGGTGTCATGTGAACGTCGACTATATGACACTTCACCATTATTTGGGCCTAGAGGGAGGCATTGGGAAGTAATAAGTAGATGATGGGTTGCTACAGTGACAGAAGCTTAAACCCTAGTTTATGCGTTGCTTCGTAAGGGGTTGATTTGGATCCATATGTTTCATGCTATGGTTAGGTTTACCTTAATACTTCTGTTGTAGTTGCGGATGCTTGCAATGGGGGTTAATCATAAGTGGGATGCTTGTCCAAGTAAGGGCAGTACCGAAGCACCGATCCACCCACATATCAGATTATGAAAGTACCGAACGCGAATCATATGACCGTGATGAAAACTAGCTTGACGATAATTCCCATGTGTCCTCGGGAGCGCTTTACTTCATATAAGAGTTTGTCCAGGCTTGTCCTTTTCTACAAAAAGGACTGGGCCATCTTTCTGCACCTTATTTACTTTTATTACTTGCTACTCGTTACCAATTACCTTATCACAAAACTATCTGTTACCGATAATGTCAGTGCTTGCAGAGAATACCTTGCTGAAAACCGCTTATCATTTCCTTCTACTCCTCATTGAGTTCGACACTCTTACTTGTCGAAAGGATTACGATAGATCCCCTATACTTGTGGGTCATCAAGACTCTTTTCTGGCACCATTGCCAGGAAGTGAAGCGCCTTTGGTAGGTGGAATTTGGTAAGGAAAAATTTACATATTGTGCTGAGATTTACTGTCACTTGTTACTATGGAAAGTAATCCTTTGAGGGGCTTGTTCGGGGTATCTTCATCCCGACCAGTAGAGCAAATAGTTGCTCCTCAACCTACTGGACCTACTGAAAATGAAAATGTTTACTTCGAAATTCCTTCGGGTATGATAGAGAAACTGCTAGCTAATCCTTTTGCAGGAGATGGAACATTGCATCCCGACTTACACTTAATCTATGTGGATGAAGTTTGTGGATTATTTAAGCTTGCAGGTATGCCCGATGATGTTATCAAGAAGAAGGTCTTCCCTTTATCTTTGAAGGGAGATGCATTGACATGGTATAGGCTATATGATGTGATAACCCACAAGTATAGGGGATCGCAAGAGTTTTCGAGGGTAGAGTATTCAACCCAAATTTATTGATTCGACACAAGGGGAGCCAAAGAATATTCTCAAGTATTAGCAGCTGAGTTGTCAATTCAACCACACCTGGAAACTTAATATCTGCAACAAAGTGTTTAGTAGCAAAGTAATATGATAGTAGTGGTAACGGTAGAAAAAGGTAATGATAGCAAAAGTAATGTTTTTAGTATTTTGTAGTGATGATAGCAATAGAAACGGAAAAGTAAATAAGCGAAGGACAATATATGGAAAGCTCGATTACATGATAAATCTCATCCAACCCATCACCATCCGGCAAGCCTACGATGGAATTACTCACGCACGGCGGCGAGCATCATGAAATTGGTGATGGAGGATGGTTGATGATGATGATGGCGATGGATTCCCCTCTTCGGAGCCCCAAACGGACTCCAGATCAGCCCTCCCGAGAGGTTTTAGGGCTTGGCGGCGGCTCCGTGTCGTAAAACGCGATGAATCCTTCTCTCTAATTTTTTTCTCCCTGAAAGCAAATATATAGAGTTGGGGTTGAGGTCGGAGGAGCTCCAGGGGGGCCACGAGGTAGGGGGCGCGCCCCCACCCTCGTGGCTAGAGTGTGGGCCCCCTGGTCTTCATCTTTTGCAGGGATTTTTTATTATTTCCTAAAAGATGTTCCGTGAAGTTTCAGGTCATTCCGAGACTTTTATTTCTGCACATAAATAACACCATGGTAATTCTGCTGAAAACAGCGTCAGTCCGGGTTAGTTCCATTCAAATCATGCAATTTAGAGTCCAAAACAAGGGCAAAAGTGTTTGGAAAAGTAGATACGATGGAGATGTATCAACTCCCCCAAGCTTAAACCTTTGATTGTCCTCAAGCAATTCAGTTGACAAACTAAAAGTGAAAAAGAAAAACTTTTACAAACTCTGTTTGCTCTTGTTGTTATAAATATGTAAAGCCAGCATTCAAGTTTTCAGCAAAGATTATGAACTAACCATATTTACAATAACGCATAGGTCTCATGTTTACTCATATCAATGGCAT
This sequence comes from Triticum urartu, assembly GCF_003073215.2. Lineage (NCBI taxonomy): Eukaryota > Viridiplantae > Streptophyta > Magnoliopsida > Poales > Poaceae > Triticum > Triticum urartu. Next base: position 655,816,713 of record NC_053024.1, on the reverse strand, counting down.
AATCAACTAGCGAGCAATAATAATAAATCTCGAATGACAACACTTTCTCAAAACAATCATAATATGATATAACAGGATGTTATCTCGCTACCCCTTTCTGAGACCGCAAAACATAAATGCAGAGCACCTTTAAAGATCAAGGACTGACTAGAGATTGTAATTCATGGTAAAAGAGATCCAGTCAAGTCATACTCAATGTAAACTAACATTAATGAATGCAAATGACAGTGGTGCTCTCCAACTGGTGCTTTTTAATAAGAGGATGATGACTCAACATGAAAGTAAATAGATAGGCCCTTCGCAAAGGGAAGCAGGGATTTGTAGAGGTGCCAAAGCTCGGTTTTGAAATAGAGGTGAATAATATTTTGAGCGGTATACTTTCATTGTCAACATAACAACCAAGAGATGGCAATATCTTCCATGCTACACACATTATAGGAGGTTCCGAAATAGAATGGTAAAGTTTTGTTTGCTCGAAACAACGAGTGCCTCCAACTAACAAGAGTCCCAGGGGGAGTTTTGTTTGCAATTATTTTGATTTGATTTGCATAAAGCATGGGACTGGGCATCCCGGTGACCAGCCACTTTCTCGTGAATGAGGAGCGGAGTCCACTCCTCTTGAGAATAACCCGCCTAACATGGAAGATACGGACAACCCTAGTTGATACATGAGCTATTCGAGCATACAAAACAGGATATTTATTTGAAGGTTTAGAGTTTGGCACATACAAATTTACTTGGAATGGCAGGTAGATACCGTATATAGGTAGGTATGGTGGACTCATATGGAATAACTATGGGGTTTATGGAGTTGGATGCACAAGCAGTATTCCCGCTTAGTACCGGTGAAGGCTAGCAAAAGACTGGGAAGCGACCAGCTAGAGAGCGACAACAGTCATGAACATGGATTAAAGTTAATCAACACCGAATGCAAGCATGAGTAGGATATAATACACCATGAACATAAATATCGTGAAGGTTATGTTGATTTTGTTTCAACTACATGCGTGAACATGTGCCAAGTCAAGTCACTTAAATCATTTAGAGGAGGATACCACCCTATCATACCACATCACAACCATTTTAATAGCATGTTGGCACTCAAGTTAAACCATCATAAGCTCCTAGCTAATCAATCATGGCGCAAGAAACTATGATCTCTAGTTGTAATTGCAAACATGTTTATTCATAATAGGCTGAATAAGGAACGACGAACTAATCATATTTACAAAAACAAGAGAGGTCGAGTTCATACCAGCTTCTCCCATCTCAATCAGTTCATCATATATCGTCATAATTTCCTTTCCTTGCACGGCCGAACGATGTGAATAATAATAATAGTGCATGTGCATTGGACTAAGCTGGAATCTGCAAGCATTCAATTAACAGGAGAAGACAAGGCAATATGGGCTCTTTTGTCAGATCAACAATAATGCATATAAGAGCCACTTCGACAATTTAATCACGGTCTTCTCCTATCGACCCCCAAAGAAAAGAAAAGAAATAAAACTATTTACACGGGAAAGCTCCCAACAAGCAAAAGAAGAACAGGAAATATTTTTGGGTTTTTTTTTAATTACTACTACAAGCCTGGAAATTAAAACTAGCTAAAAGCTACAACTAATTTTTTTGGTTTTTCTTAAGGTTTATTAAACACACAAGAAGAAAGCATAAAAAGGAATTAAACTAGCATGGATGATACAATGAAAAAGTATGAGCACCGACGTCTAGCAATGAGTGTGTGAACATGAATGTAATGTCGATGAGAAATACGTACTCCCCCAAGGTTAGGCTTTTGGCCTAAGTTGGTCTATGGCCACGGTTGGCCTCACGGATATCCATAGTAATAGTTGGGTTCGTACTGCAAAGAAGAAGACTCTGATTGCCACTAGTTGGCAATCATCTCCGGATCCCAATGGTAATTAGACTGTCATGGAGGATCAACTTGTGGTTCCGACTCTGGCTCTGTGGCTAATGTAGGGTTCCGGTAGGCGTGAATAGCCTCTAACGGAACAAGGTACTGGCCTGCAGATAAATCAAACAAGGAAGGAGCAGGCAGGGTAATAGTCTCAGGATGATGTTTATGAAAGAACAATTTGTATTTAAGCTCCCCTTCCCTATTCTTAACAATAAAATTGTGTGCCACCATACTCTTATAATCTAAGTAAACATGGGGCAACAATTTTTCTTCCTTCTCATAATGCCTAATAGGTATGTTAAAATGTGCAGCTAGGCGTGAAGCATAGATGCCTCCAAAAATGGGGCCCTTTGTACGGTTCAGACTTAACCGTTTAGCAATAATACCGCCAATACTAACAGATTTATCAGAGAATAAACCGTGGAACAAAATAATAATATCAGGAACACTAAGATTTCCATAGTTTCCGCGACCAATTAAGCAACGACTAGCAAATATTGCAAAGTAGTGTAAAACAGGGAAATGTATGCTAGTGATTCGTGCATCGGTAACCTTCCTCATTTCCCCCACAGTGATGGTATCACTAAACCCATCCACATCACCGCGATGTGGTTCCTCTATCGTGCCCTCAAAAGGGATCAAACAAACCTAACAAAAATCATAAAGTGACATCTCCTTATGCTCATCATATAAATAAAACTCCACCATAGGTGGTGAGTTCCTAGCATGGAAATGAAAGTTTTGCACAAACATATTTGTGAGTAAGAGATACTGTTCGCGTTGGTCGTGGAGGAAGACAGTGAGGCCTGCATTCTCCGCCAATTCATAAAAATCATCATAAATCCTGACTGCTCTCAAGAAATCATCGGAAGGCTATTCACACGGCCGAACCTCCGCGGTGCGAGGCAGATTATATTTGGGCTTCTTTGCCTCTTCATTTTGCTTTTCCTTCGAGCTTCGGCTCGATGAGTGCTACATCTCGAGCTAGCGTTGGTTTTCCTCGAAGAGGAGGGGGTGATGCAGCACAGTAGCGTAAGTATTTCCCTAAGTTTTTGAGAACCAAGGTATCAATCCAGTAGGAGGTCACGCGCAAGTCTCTCGTACCTGCACAAAACGGTAGCAACTCACAACCAACGCTTAGGGGTTGTCAATCCCTTCATGGTCACTTACGAGAGTGAGATCTGATAGAGATAATATTTTTGGTATTTTTGGTATAAAGATGCAAAGTAAAAAGTAAAAGAAAAACAAGTAAAATAAAGTAATGGAGATTTATATGATGAGAATAGACCCGGGGGCCATAGGTTTCACTAGTGGCTTCTCTCAAGAGCATAGATATTCTACGGTGGGTGAACAAATTATTGTTGAGCAATTGATAGAACTGAGCATAGTTATGAGGTTATCTAGGTATGATCATGTATATAGGCATCACGTCCGTGACAAGTAGACCGACTCCTGCCTGCATCTACTACTATTGCTCCACTCATCGACCGCTATCCAGCATGCATCTAGAGTATTAAGTTAAAAACAGAGTAACGCCTTAAGCAAGATGACATGATGTAGAGGAATAAATTCATGCATTATGATAAATACCCCATCTTGTTATCCTCGATGGCAACAATACAATACGTGCCTTGCAACTCTTTCTGTCACTGAGTAAGGACACCGCAAGATTGAACCCAAAGCTAAGCACTTCTCCCATTGCAAGAACTACCAATCTAGTTGGCCAAACCAAACGGATAATTCGAAGAGACTTGCAAAGATAACTCAATCATACATAAAAGAATTTAGAGAAGATTCAAATATTATTCATAGATAAGTTGGATCGTAAACCCACAATTCATCGGTCTCAAGAAACACACCGCAAAAAGAAGATTACATCGAATAGATCTCCACGAGAGAGGGGGAGAACATTGTATTGAGATCCAAAAAGAGAGAAGAAGCCATCTAGCTACTAGCTATGGACCCGAAGGTCTGAAGTAAACTACTCACACTTCATCGGAAGGGCTATGGTGTTGATGTAGAAGCCCTCCGTGATGGATGCCCTCTCCGGCGGAGCTCCGGAACAGGCCCCAAGATGGGATCACATGGATACAGGAAGTTGCGGCGGTGGAATTAGGTTTTTGGCTCCCTCTGGTCTAATGGGGGTACGTAGGTATATATAGGAGGAAGGAGCACGTCGGTGGAGCTCCGAGGGGCCCACGAGGCAGGGGGCGCGCCCAGAGGGGGCGCCTCCACCCTCGTGACCTCCCCGGAAACTTCTTGGAGTAGGGTCCAAGTCTCCTGGATCCCCGGGTACCGAGCTCGAATTCGCCCTATAGTGAGTCGTATTACAATTCACTGGCCGTCGTTTTACAACGTCGTGACTGGGAAAACCCTGGCGTTACCCAACTTAATCGCTATTCTGGGCTGGGCCTCCGGTTAATAGGTTAGTCCCAAAAATAATATAAAAGTGTAAAATAAAGCCCAATATAGTCCAAAACAGTAGATAATATAGCATGGAGCAATCAAAAATTATAGATACGTTGGAGACGTATCAACCGCATAACAACATACGTTG